>NW_020525731.1:0-53811 GCF_003368295.1 Carassius auratus
AAGCTTTTGAAACTTACTGTGGTTCCTTCAAATGATGACTTCTACGATATAAAAAATTATGAAGAGTTGGAATGAAAAAAATTAAGATATAGTAAAAAACTATTGTATTTTTTATGTTACTTTAATAAATTGCTATGGCCACACCATTTAAGGTGTCCTAAACCCATTCGCAATTAACATCTCAGTATATTGGATTCATGTTAAAAAAAAAGTTGGTGTGAACTACTTGTGTCTTCTTGAGGAGTATGAATTCATTTACAGGCTGATTTATCATAAATCCACAATAGAATTTCTGAGTTCTGTATCAATCTGTGTTGTTGTTTGTTTATTTTTATTTTTTTATTTTTCATAGGAAGATAACTGATCCTTTACTCTCCTTTTTTAATAAATGTGCTTATAAACCAAGGACAAGCTATTTATAGCTGTATTTATAAACTGCTACTACTGACTATTATTATTGGACAAGGCTTTATAAAGCATGAACTGGACTATTTACTTTTGAGTTTGAAATTATTATTTGCAGCACAAATAAGGTTTTTACGATTTTTTAAATTCCTAAAACTGTAAGAAAAGGATAAGGCCTAAGATTTCTATGTGAGTGGCTAAATTTATTTGTTTTTATAACTATAATGCATAAACTATGAAATTATACAAAATATATAAAAAAGTACAACAGTTATTGTTTTCAATGTTTTTTAGCCTACTGCAATCATTCTAAACAGCTTGAATAAACCTGTTAATATTTATTATAGACCACTGTAACTGTGTATAATCTAACAAACAAGTTTATTATGAAAATAAAAGTGTGTACACCAGATAAATTGGACGATAAAGAAATTGCTAACAATAGTATAATAGAGCATGTTTTATGTTTTTATGCGTTTAGATGCAGAAATGGACAATCAAATGTAAAATAAAATGTAATTGATTTAATTAAATATAGATTAATTCTTGTTAGAGCAAAATAATAAATAAATAAATACGTACACACATTAAAAACGCAGCCAAGATTAATTAATTACATTTTTTATATAGATTAAAATTGAAGACAGAAGCAGCTGGTATACGCGGTCACTTAATATTCAAATCCAGTAGAATCCACTTCAGATATATTTCTCACGGTTTACGTTCACGTGGCTGTTTTCGTTTATATTCGCCAAGCTGTTATGTATTTTGAAATAATCTTGTCCGTGATGTGTTTCGTTTGTACGACGAAAGCCAGAATCCTGCAGCTCGAGAGATATATGTTCTTCTGCCAGTCGCGCTTTCAAATAGTCTTGCACACTTAAACGGGTCACAAACACCTGCATTTAGCTCTTGTAGTGTTACAATGGGTTTATTGTGTGCATTTGTGGTAATATTTTATTTAAAAAGCTCTTAACAAGAATAAATTCGTTTGTTTTGAGCTCGACACTGTACGCGATGATCGGAGGCGTGATTTCATATAGGCAGCCTCAAATATTTCATTTTCACACAAACAGTTCAAAAACATCTTAATTTAGCTCTTGGTGTGTTCTAATTGGTGAATAGTGTGATATCGCTGCAATACTTTATTTTTAATAGCTATAAAACAAGAATAAACTCGTTTTTTCTGAGCTCATCATTCCAGATGCTCATGCTCAGAGCGGTGATTCATCTCTCGTGTTTCTCACGTATCACTGACCACACATCCATTATTAATGAGCCCTGACCTGATAATAATCATATATGTTGGTTTAGCTTGTCAGTGTGAATTAAATCCAAGTATTTATTTGTAATTTTAACCGATTTAAAAGAGAAACTAAATCTCCGGTAATTGCACCTGTAGGGGCGCAATTTCTCTCAGACAATGGAAGTCTGAAGCACATATACTCAAACAGAGGGACAGAGTGATATGAGATGTCTGACAGTTTTTTAATTTTCTATTATCCATACAGTGTTGTTAAAGTCGTGAAACTATCCATATTTACTCAGAATGACTTTTTGTCTGTATGAAAAAAGGTTTTGAAGTGTTTGGAATTTAAAAATGCAGGAAAATTAATAATTCCAGTTTTACTGTCATTAAAAAAATCACCACGACAAAACCGTTCAAGCTATCCAAAATCCATTGGCAATTTAAGTTGTTTAAAATGTTTTGGCATCATGTAGACAAAGTTTGGTGTGTATAGTGTTACTCTCCTCTGAGCAGTATGCATTAATTCACAACTAAATGTAAAAAAAATCCACATTCAAATCAAAATAGCTGACTTCCTGTTGATCGTAGCTGATGACTGTGAATTAGAAAGTTGTCCGTCTTGATAAGAACAATTTTTTACCGAGTTTGGTGTCTGTAGCTAAAACTAACCCCCCCACTTTTGACAAAAGGTGGCGCTATAGAGTGCCTCTTCCACGCCCTCTTATGAACTTTTGCCAGTGTCTAGTTATCATAAATACTGATATGTGTTCTGAGTTTGATGAAATTCTAAGCATGTTATATGCCTCAAAATCACCTGAGAAGTATTCCAGTTTCACATGTTGCCACGGCAACAATATTTTTAGCTATCCAATTTCCCCCAGCAGATTCATATCGGCTGTGTTTTAACATTATTCTGATGAAGTTTGAAGCAAATCGAGTAAAAATAAGATGCTGAATTCAAAGCATTTTGAAAATGACACACTTCCTGCTGCCAGTTGGTGGCGCTATAACTTTGACTCCTAATAGTCACATATATGTGATCGACATCATACAATGAATAATCTGATGAAGTTTGATTGAAATCAGGAAATGTATGTGGATGGTATTAGACACTTCCTGTTTCTCAATTCTCGCCATAATTTCAACGCCTCGCCACGAGCAAACCGTTCGAGATATCAAAAATCCCCTGGCAATTTTTCATCCCCAATGTCTTGAGATCATGTTGACCGAGTTTGGTGGTAAACGAGTAAAAAACCTATGACAAGTATATCAAATTCCAGAGCATGCGCTTTTTACATAACTCTAAATAGCTGACTTCCTGTTGGGCGGAGCCCAATGACATGCAATACGAAAATTGTTCGGCACGATGAGATCTATATGTGTACTGAGTTTCATATGAATATGTGCAAGTATGTGTGAGCTATACATCAACATTTATGACTGTGTTCCAGGGGGCGCCATAGAGCCCCTGTGCCACGCCCGGGTCCCAACCTCTGCAGGCTCCTAAAGGGCACAGATTCCAAAGTGTGCGCAAATTTTCAAGAGTTTTTGAGTATGTTAGGGACCCCAAAAGCCCCCACAACTTTGACCAAAAATATGAATAATAAACCCTAAATAGCCAACTTCCTGTTGGGCGGAGCCTATGACATGCAGTACGAAAGTTGTTTGGTTTAATGAGATCTACATGTGTACCGAGTTTCATGTGTCTACGTGCAAGTATGTATGATATATGGCCCTCAGTATTCCAGGGGGCGCTGTAGAGCCCCTGTGCCACGCCCGTGTATCAGTCTCTGCCCGACCCTAATGGCCGCAGGTTCCAATCTGTGTGCCAATTTTCAAGAGTTTTCGAGCATGTTAAGGACCCCAAAAGCCCCCGTAACGTTAGAAAAAAATAATAATAATAATAATAATAATAAAAAATAATCCTAAGGAAAACAATAGGGCTCTCGCCCTCCAGGCTTGAGCCCTAATAAATATAGCTGCAAGCAGCGATGTCGGGCTCAAGCCATCAGTGCAACGCCACCCTGGTGGCATCGGGAAAACTGTGCCCAGCGGGCATAAGCATTTACAGTAACCCTCTGACAATCAAGTTTTAAGGGATGTGGCAGTTAAAGGGTTAATCCGACCAATCTAGACTTTGAAATCACATACACAGAACAATATATATAACTTTAGTAACACTTTATTTTAAAATGTATAAAAAATGTATAAGGTGTGCATTGTAGCTGACACCTATATGAACACATTACAATTGTTTTGTGACTACAAGTCTTTCTTCTCAAATGCTATTGAGTGGTCGCGAACGCGGATGGGAGAATGGCGCATATTTGTTTTTTTTTTTTTTGAGCAACTGGTGCCCCCTCTGGGAGTTGGTGCTCTACGAAGACTGCATACTCTGCATATAGGGAGTGGCGGTACTATCTGGAAGATATATTCCTCAAACCATCGTACAAGTGAAGGTGATGCTAGTCCTTCAAGAATCGCTCAAAACCTTTTCAAGTGTACAGTTTCCTTTTATTGCATCTTGAAATAAATATTTCTGAATTCTGAATCAAACTGGGTTGTGTTTATTGATTTATTTTATAAGACAACTGAAACTTTAATCTCCTTTGTAATATATGTGCTTTTAAACCAAGAACAATGTAATTAGAGATGTATTCCTGCTTAATAATGACTATTATTAAGGGAAAAGGCTTTATAATCATGAACTATTTACTAATGCTTAGCTAATGAGTGCAGTTATTATAAAGTGTAACCAATGCATTTACTAATGTTAACAAATTAGACATTATTATACAGTGTTACCAAACCCTTTAATAATTTATTAGTGTTTTGTAATGATTTTAATGACCTATAAGCATTTGTGAAATAGTTTTGCTTGCATTGCAGCTTAATCTGTCAGTTGAAGAGTTTTACTGTTACATCCATGAGATTAATAAATGTCATGTCACAGGTTGTCATAGGTCAGTATCAAATGAGTTTGAAATTATTATTTGCAGCACAAATAAGGATTCTTAGGATGTTTTTAAATCCCTAAAACTGTCAGAAAAGGATAAGGCCTAAGAGATTTCTTAACCTGTAATGAAAGGAAAAAAAACACCACCATTAGCAACAACAAAAACAATAACAATTTAAAATATAGATTTTTTTTCCTGATTATTAAAGGAATGATTAGGTCTCTCTCTCTCTCTCTCTCTCTCTCTCTCTCTCTCTGCCAGACAGCCCCTCCCTACAATCCACACACACTGTCAGTCACCAAAGATTCACAGTCACCAACCCCCTCACACTCACACTCTCCCTCCCTCTCCCCCTCCCTTTCCTCACACAGACGGAGTGGCCAGAGTGAGATCATGTCAGTTGAGAAGTCTGACAGTTTTTTCTTTTCTTTTATCCATACAGTGTTGTAAAGTCATGAAACTATGCATATTTCCTCATAATGATTTGATCTCTGAAAACATGCCTTGAAGTGTTTGGAAGCTGCAATTTAGACATACAATACAATTAATGTTTCCCTTCTTACTGTCATTTCAAAAAATCACCACGTCAAAACCGTTCAAGCTAACCAAAATCCGTTCGCAATTTAAGTTCCTCGATGTTGTTTCTTCATGTAGTCAAAGTTTGGTGTGTATAGTGTACTTCCCATGTGAGGAGTATGCATTAATTCACAACTGTAAAATCTCAAAAATACACATTCAAATCAAAATAGCTGACTTCCTGTTGATCGTAGCTTATGACTGTGAATTAGAAAGTTGTCCGTCTTGATAAGAACAATTTAAGTACCGAGTTTGGTGTCTGTAGCTAAAACTAAATAAAATGCATTATTATTATTATTAGCTGTACACTTGCTAAACATTTTTAAATATAAACTTATGCAATTGTGTGTGTGTGTATATATATATATATATATATATATATATATATATATATATATATATATATATATATATATATATATATATAAATTCAAGTGTACAGTTTTCTTTTATTGCATCTTGAAATAAATATTTATGAGTTCTGTGTTTGTTTATTTTATTTATTTTATTTTACATTTTTTTAGGGAGATTACAGCCTTTAATCTCCTCAAAATAAATGTGCATATAAACCATGAACAATTTAATTATAGCTGTATTTATAAAATGCTTACTAAAATATTAATTTTGGGAGAAGGCTATATAAAGCATGAACTGACTATTTACTAATGCTTAGCTAAGAATTGCAGCTATTATGAAGTGTTACCAATGCATTTACTAATGTTAACAATTGAGACATTATTTTAAAGTGTTACCAAATCCTTAAATAATTTAAAAGTGTTTTGTTATGATTTCATTAACCTATAAGCATTTGTGAAATAGTTCTGCTTGCATTAAAGCTTAGTCTTCATCTGTGAGCTGAACAGTTTTACTGTTACATCCTTGAGATTATGTAAATTCAAATAAATGTCATGTCACAGGGTGACAGAGGTCAGTATCAAATGAGTTTGAAATTATTATTTGCAGCACAAATAAGGTTTTTTAGGATTTTTTTTAATCCCTGCAACTGTCAGAAAAGGATAAGGCCTAAGATATTTCTTAAGATGTAATGATAACAGCACAATTAGCAACAACAACAAAAAATAACTATTTAAAATACAGTTTTTTTTCTGGTGATTAAAGAGATGTTTAAGTCTCTCTCTCTCTCTCTGTCTGTCTGCCACTCAGCTCACACCCCTCCCCCACTCACACTCACACACACACACAGAGTCAGCACACAGAGTGACAGAGTGAGATCAGATGTCTGACAGTTTTTTAATTTTCTTTTAATCATACAGTGCTGTAAAGTCATGAAACTATGCATATTTCCTCAGAATCACTGGTTTTCTAAATGAAAAATGTTTTTTAAAGGTTTGGAAGCTGCAATTTAAAAATAGAAGACGATTAATGTTTCACTTTTTACTGTCATTTCAAAAAATCACCACGACAAAACCGTTCAAGCTAACCAAAATCTGTTTGCAATTTAAGTTCCTCGATGTTTTTTCTTCATGTAGACAAAGTTTTGTGTGTATAGTGTACTTCCCCTGTGAGGAGTATTCATTAATTTTACAACTGTAAAATCTCAAAAATACACATTCAAATCAAAATAGCCGACTTCCTGTTGATCGTAGCTTATGACTGTGAATTAGAAAGTTGTCCGTCTTGATAAGAACAATTTATGTACCAAGTTTGGTGTCTGTAGCTAAAACGAACCCCCCCACTTTTGACAAAAGGTGGCGCTATAGAGTGCCTCTTCCACGCCCTTTTCAAAGCTTTTGCCATGGTTTAGCTATCTTTAATACTGATATCTGTTTCGAGTTTCATGTAAATCTGAGCTTGTTGTCTGCCTAAAAATCACCAGAACAGAACATTCAAGTTTGACACGTTGCCATGGCAACACTATATTAGATATCAATATCCCCACAACAGATTTTCTTCGGCCGTGTTTTGTCATTATTCTGATGAAGTTTGAAGCAAATCAAGTAAAAATAAGATGCTGAATTCAAAGCGTTTTGAAAATGATTCACTTCCTGCTGCCAGTTGGTGGCGCTATAACTTTGACTCCTAATAGTCACATATATACGATCGGTATCATACAACGAACAAACAAATTAAGTTTGATCAAATTCAGGAAATGTATGTGAATGTTATTAGACATTTCCTGTTTCTCATTTCTCGCCATAATTTCAACGCCTCGCCACGGGCAAACCGTTCGAGATATCAAAAATCTCTTCGCAATTTAGCATCCCCAATGTCTTGAGATCGTGTTCACCGAGTTTTGTGGTGAACGGGTGGAGTTCCTCAGAGGAGTATATCAAATTCCAGAGCATGTGTTTTTCATGAAACCCTAAATAGCCAACTTCCTGTTGGGCGGAGCTTATGACATGCAGTGTGAAAGTTGTTTGGTTTGATGAGTTATATATATGTACCAAGTTTCATATGTATACGTGCAAGTATGCATGATATATGGCCCTCAGTACTACAGGGGGCGCTGTAGAGCCCCTGTGCCACGCCCGTGTATCATACTCTGCCCGGCCCTAATGGCCGCAGGTTCCAAGGTGTGTGCCAATTTTCAAGAGTTTTTGAGTATGTTAAGGACCCCAAAAGCCCCCGAAACCTTGGAAAAAAATTAGAAGAATAAAGAAAAAAAAAAAAAAAAAAAAAAATAATCCTAAGGAAAACAATAGGGCTCTCGCCCTCCAGGCTTGAGCCCTAATTACAGGCAACTGTCACTATGGCATGAGAAAACTCACCCTCAAAGTGACACTGTAACTCAAAACCTCTCCATCTTGCTGTTAGGAGTGACAGATGACTGCCTCACAATGTGATTTACATCGTTCACAGTAATCCGGGGGAGTTCTTTTAAAAAGTGAGTGTAAAATATCAGCTTCTCCCGCGATGTCTCCACAGTTAACACCAATAACAAAAATGCCTTTTGAATGAATGCTGTTCTCTATTACTTTCTATTCATCAAAGAATCCTGAAAAAAGTATCGCAGTTTCCAAAAAATATTTGGCAGCACAACTATTGCCAACATTATTAATTCCAATAATAAATCAGCATATTAGAATGATTTCTGGAGGATCATTTGACAGTTTAGAGTGGAGTAAAGGATAATGGAAATGTAGCTGTACATCACAGAAATGAATTACATTTTAAAGTATATTCAAATGGAAACCATTATTTGATATTGTAAAAACATTTAGCAAGATTACAATTTTTTTCTGTATTTTTGATTGAATAAATGTAGCCTTGATGAGCATAAGATACTTCTTTAAAAAACAAGTCTAACTGATCCAACGCTATCTCACGGCCAGTTCGTACCTATTTTATGAGGTGGCTTATTCGTACGAATTTGTACGACCTCACTCGTACGATTTTATACGATTTGTCTAAACCCCAGTGACGGTTAGGTTTAGGGGCAGGGTTAGGTGTAGGTCATTCGTACAAATTCATACGAATTGTGCAACTCGTAAAATACGAGTGTGGTCGTACGAATTCGTACGAATAAGCCACCTTGTGAAAAATGTACGAGAATAAATGTAGCCTTGATGAGCTTAAGATACTTCTTTAAAAAACAAGTCTTACTGATCCCAATCTTTCGTATATATATGTATATATATATATAATATATATATATATATATATATATATATATATATATATATATATATATATAGGTTTGTTTGCCAGAATAAAAGTTAAAGAGAGTCTTGTGCTAGTGTGAATAATTTTTGATCACAAGTATGCATAACTTACTAAAAATACCACAAACGGTTAATGTTACCAGTCTTGTGGGATTAATCTATAACGGTGTTCTCAACCAGTGAAACTTTGGAGAGGCCTCAAGATTACTTTTAACATGAAAATAAACTAACATTAACTAAACTAAAGCAACTACAAATCAAGACCTGGAAAGTCATGGAGCCATTGAATATTGTTGTGGACAATCGGGGGCCTTGATCACAACTCTAAGTTTTTGTATTTACACCTCTGTTCGCTTATTTGCATTCACTGCATGCTCATGCTCGTAAATTAGCACACAGCATCTGTTCCTGGGGTAGGCAGACACACAGTTGAACTATGGGAGTTCAGCCCAGCTGACACCCTGTCAGAGTGAATGACTAGTGAGGCCCCAGGATCCTTAAATGATCTTGTGCCCTTTGAAAATCTGTCCACATTAGCGGGTTGGCCTCTGAATTGAATTCTAGTGGTAAGGGCCTCAGGTGGGCTTGGGTCTTAGGTCTTGACGATAGGTGTAGATGAGGCATGAAAAAGAGAAATTGATGATACTCTCCGGCGCTAATCATTGCACAATGAAAAGGACAGCAAAAGAGCTGCAGGAAATCTTTCAACATAAAAAGCTGACATGACTTGCAATTTGCAAATAATTTTACCCTTGTAATATGATGCATTTCCAAGTGAAACAGGATGTTCAATGAGATTTTTTTTTTTTTCAATGAGACAACATTTTCATAGGCAATCAGACTTTTCACATTTTGAAATGTTTCTTTTGTTATTGAAATGAATCAGGGATGGCGTGTAATACCAATCTGAATCTGCTTTGTAATGATTCATTGATATTCCACATGACATTTGTACACCCAAAACAAAATAAATTTCAAAGGTTATCTCGAAAAATCATTCAAAATCAGCATTGAGCTATGTGCACTATCATCTGTCTGTTTGTGTGTCTGTAGGTGGTCTCTGAATGGCACATTGATTAATCTCAGTAGCGATTCCCGTCGGTGGCTATCGGGAGGAAATTTGGTCATTAGGAGTCTGGACCGCGCCCAGGATGGAGGAATATACCAGTGTACTGCATTCAACCCACCGGGAGCAATTCTTAGCAGAAGAGCGAGCCTCCAGTTTGCATGTGAGTCCTTGATTGTAAGTTAGCCTGCTATAGTAGTACCTCAATCGCTCAATGCAGGGTGACAGGTGTTAGAGTTGATGCTGCCAATATTGGACTTATCTTAAAGAAGAGAGAGAATTAGTTATAAACACCTTAATGCAACTATAGGTGCATCTCAATAAATTATAATGTTGTGGAAAAGTTCATTTATTTCAGTAATTCAACTCAAATTGTGATACTCGTGTATTAAATAAATTCAGTGCACACAGATGGAAGACCCTCGGTGGGACGCCTACTTCGGTGGGACGTTTACTTTACTATATTACAATTAAATCCTAATCTAATCATGACAAACTATATATTGTTGGAAAGACTCCTAAATACATATTTTACCAATCTTTTTTGTTAAAAATTATGTAGGAAAAGTAATAGATTAATTTATGGCAATACTGCACGTCAAAAAACATATATCATAACAGAAGTTTTGACTTTTGTCAAAAAAAGTCTTTTTTGTTGCCTTTTTCTCTATCACACTTTAGAAATCATCAGAAATTATATATCACTTGAAAACTTAAAATCTCAAAATTCATCCTTTGAAACCAATTTTAAATTCAAACATTGCATTATCATGAAAATTGTACATCAAAATCATGTTACAAAATGTTTTCAGTCATGAATTATAAACATTTAGGTTTGGATCATGCACTTTCAAGTCTATGTTAAAAAATGTGAGTGACAGTTTAAGGTTAAGTCTTTGGTTCTTTTAATTGTGATGATTTTGACTCAACAAAAACCCACCAAGTCACTGTCTCATCAAATTAGAATGCCAATCAGGTAATCAACTCAAAACACCTGCAAAGGTTTCCTGAGCCTTCAAAATGGTGTCTCAGTCTGGTTCACTAGGCTACACAATCATGGGGAAGACTGCTGATCTGACAATCATTGACACCCTTCACAAGGAGGGTAAGCCACAAACATTCATTGCCAAAGAAGCTTGCTGTTCACAGAGTGCTGTATCCAAGCATGTTAACAGAAAGTTGAGTGGAAGGAAAAACTGTGGAAGAAAAAGATGCACAACCAACCGAGAGAATGAGGATTGTCAAGCAAACTGGATTCAAGAATTTAAGTGAACTTCACAAGGAATGGACTGAGCACCTGCCCACACTTCCAAAAGCACCAAAAGTTGGTTATGTCCATGTCCATGGTGTTGGTGTGCTTGACTGGCCAGCAAACTCTCCAGACCTGAACCCCGTAGAGAATCTATAGGGTATTGTCAAGAGAAAAATGAGAAACAAGAGCCAAAAAATGCAAATGAGCTGAAGGCCACTGTCAAAGAAACTTGGGCTTCCAGATCACCTCAACAGTGCCACAAACCGATCACATCCATGCCACGCTGAATTGAGGCAGTAATTAAAGTGAAAGGAGCTTCTACCTAAGTATTACTATACTACTAAGTATTGAATAGATGTACAGTAAATGAACATACTTTCCAGAAGACCAACAATACACTAAAAATGTATATATATATAGTTCTTGTGAAGTATTTAAATTTGTTGAGATTTGATTGAATTTGTGGGTTTTGTTAAATGTGAGCCAAAATCACCAAAATTAAAAGAACCAAAAAATACTTTAGTCTGTGCATTGAATTTATTTAATTTTATTTAAGGTTTTTTGTGTGTGTGTGTGTGTGTGTATGTGTGTTTCTAAAGTGCATGCATAAATACTTTTACATTGAAGTACTTTCACTGCCCAAACAGTATATCCATATGTATATGTCCATATATATTTCAGCATTTATCCAAAAAAGTATGTTTGAAATCAAGCTGATTATACAGACTGTTAGAAATTTCTTGTCCATGTCCTGTGCATAATTGTGTATCACTGTGTGCAAAAACTGTGATTTCTGTGCTAATGATGTTACTGAATGTAGCCACAAAACTAATGATGTTTCTTGACATCAGATAGCACACCGCTAATAATCATTAATGAAAATATTCAACAATGACTTTTCAATTCATTAATTAATCTGGTCTGCATTCTGTTCATGGACAGCCTCTATTAGTCACATCCTTTCACAGCAGTGAATAATGCATTTTAATGGATAAAACACATCTGAAAAATAGCAGAGGTCAGAGGGTAAGCAGTGCAGGAATATGCACAATACAAACCACCCAAAACATGAGGATGCATCATGTTTATTGTTACATTAAGTGCTTTAGACAAACTCTGTTAGCATATATTTTAATATGGTTTGCTCTGTCGAGTGCTTTGACAGATGCAAGTGCTGTTTAATGTATTTTCAGACCAGTGAACAGATTACATGTAGTCTCCCATGTACCTATACAGTATCCTGCTATAAAAATAGAGTAGTGGTTACAACAACAACAAAAATGTTTTGTCTATTTGAAAGTAATAGAAAAAGCACATTTGCATAACAACTGGTCTCGAGACTGTGCTTGAATAAGCCTATCGTCAAGATTGTTGAAGATGTGAACACCTAACTCTCTGAGGGGAGCTAGAGCCCCCTCTGCGACCTTCATGAAGACACAGGAAGAAAGGGACAACCTGAAGGGCAGGACTTTTTACTGATATGCACACCCCTTGAATGCGAACCACAGAAATGGTCCATGGCGCAGAAGAACTGACATATGAATGCATAGTGAAGTGGATTCTGCTTAGTTGATTCTTGCCTGGTGGAGGGACACTGGGCAAACTGAATCACATACCCGAGGCTGATGATCCGCAGAAGCCATCGATATGGGCTGGGCAGCGCTGACCAGGCGCCCAGAAACCATACAAGTGGGACCAGCTGAACCACAGTTATACCCGCAGTGGGGCAATGAGGTGGAACACAGGAGGGCTCTCAAAATTACTCAAAAACTAAATTCGAATTTTGTACTGAAATATTATCAAAATCCTTATTATATTCAAATAAATTGCCTGCACGTGGATGGCGAAAATTACATATTTCGGATGGTGTGCGGAAGGCCGAAGTATGCTTGACCTTTATCAGTGGCACACGAGATGACGATGACGATGTAAGTGTCATTGCATTATAAGGTTTATGTTAGCCTATCCAGTTGAAGCCACTAGAAAAAAAGAGAACATCAATGTGGATAAGATCTTGTTTACATAAAAGCTGAAACCGAGCTGTTCACAGAGAATTATATATATACCCATGTTTTGGCTTCAGAATGACTTTGGAGGTATTGGGCCCTTTTTACACTTGTGTGTTTTCTTCTTAAAACGGCGACTACAATTTTGTTTTCACTGCATTTCAGAAATGTTCTCAGAACATGTTACATGACCATTCATGCAGGTACAACAATGAGCATGATGTTATTGTATACACGGTTGTCGAGTATAAGCAGAGCAAATGTGGGCGGCCATGCCTTCGTTTTCAAAAGTCAATGTTTTGGTGCATTATGCATTATGGTGACCCTTTTCATGGGGCCTTCTGCTTTTTTTTGGTTGTCGCCTTTTCAACCAAATTTTGTGTCGCTTTTGGTAAACTTGAATGGATTGTGGATGAAAATGTGATTAATCTAGAGTTTGTTGGTGAGCATTGCCGGTTGACAAGACACATACACTTTCCACAATGTTATATCCATGACTTATACATATGTAATGTGGTGTCAAGAAAATCTTAATCAGCTTTTTCAGTATCCACTGAGACCTGGTGTTTTAACATAATCCATTGGTCCCATTGTTGGCCTGGAATTCAGATGTACAGTATGGTCCTTCACTTTGTTTGCATCGGATGACCCCTTGGAGCTTGCATTTTATCCTTTGTATACTGATAATAACCCACCAGCCACATGTAGGAGACACCTACGAATGGGCCAGGCAGATGAGTGACAAAATCAAGGAAAATCCAATGGCTCTGTTATGTTATGGGAGCCATTGTGCCGTCATGGTTTGGGTTCAGTTTGTCTCCTCAGAGGGAAGAATCACTGCAAGTCAAAAAATCTGTTCAGGGTTCACCTTTATCCAATGATGAACAATTTATATCCTGATGGGAACAGACTCTTCCAAGTTGACAGCGGCCACAACCATAGGACATGAGAGGCCGTTGAATGTTTGGATACACCAATGTTCACCATATCTCAACCCATTTTAACCCCTATTTGAACCAGTTGACCAAAATGGATTTTGGACAAATGTGATAGACAGCACTCTCCACCACCATTGTCAAAAAATATGTATGTAAGAAGTCTAACACTGACTGACATGTAATGAAATTGTTCAAGAACGTTACTATAAACTAGGAGTAAGTTATTAATTGTAATTGGAAAAAAATTTTGCTTTAAAAAATAAAAATGTATAGTGTAGACTACATGCAATCACTAGATTTGTTTTCTTGTGTGGGATTTATATATTGAATAAAATACAGAAATGTTTACATGATAAAAGAAATAATCTCGGAGGTATTTTCATTTCATTTTCATGTCACTTCTGACTGAGTGTGTGTGTGTGTGTGTGTGTGTGTGTGTTCTACAGACTTAAATTTAAAAACTCAAACGAGAAGTGCTGTCTCCGTGCGAGAAGGCCAGGGGGTAGTTTTACTTTGTGGTACACCATCATATGCAGGAGGTAAGGCTTTTATAGTGTTACTTTTTTATAGTCTACTTTGATATAAATATGCTTTACATGTGTGAAATACAGAGCTCTGACTTATCAGTGTGCACCATTTACTATCTGTTTTGAGCTTGCACGCTTTGACTAAAGAAAATCATTTTTAGAGACCATTGGATTCAAACATTTCAACACAATAAGTTGTTTTGTGCACCTTGTGGCCTCTAAAACTGTGTAAAAATTTAAGGACTTAATGGCTTTTAAGTGTGCAGGTTCATTTCATTTGATCTTTGAGTCTATGCACCTATTGTTTTCCTTGACATTTTTCATAGTGTTTTATAAAGATGTGTTTAACACAGCTTAGGCTTCTAATTTCCCCAAGATAATTTTGGATATACCTGGGTCAGATTTCAGTAGTGCTATTGGGAAAGAATAGTGTTATCGGTGTCCTAATGATTATACCAAAAAGAACAAAGAATTTCTCATTTAAGTTCCCAAGAGTGTTTGGCTAGCCTAGTTCATTTATTTTGAATTATATATGTTCTGTGCCCCATCTTCTTTCCAGATCTCTCATTTGCATGGGTCTTTAATGAGTACCCTTACTTTGTTCAGCAAGACAATCGTCGCTTTGTCTCTCAGGAGACGGGAAACCTTTACATCGCCAAAGTCGAGCCCTCAGATGTGGGTAACTACACGTGCGTGGTGGTAAACCGCATCACTAAAGGCAAAGTCCTCAGCTCCCCGACCCCTCTGGTACTACGAACCGATGGTAAGTATCAACATTTTTTTCCAGTGGGCAATTTAGTAGGCACAAGCTTAATCATAACATCAGCACTAAAGGGTTTGTTGATGACCTGTTGATGTAGTTAAGCATCAGGTTTGTTTGAACTGTGACAAGAGCACTTGCATTTATCTTCAGAACACAGTTTAAGATATTTTAGATTTAGTCCGAGAGCTCTCAGTCCCTCCATTGAAGCTGTGTGTACGGTATACTGTCCATGTCCAGAAAGGTAAGAAAAACATCATCAAAGTAGTCCATGTGACATCAGAGGGTCCGTTAGATTTTTTTTAAGCATTTAAAATACATTTTGGTATGAAAATAGCAAAAACTCCGACTTTATTCTTCATTGTCTTCTCTTCCGATAAAATCATGAATAACTGGCTTCACTGATTCAGTCGACAGAAACACGGGACACAAATAATAACTGCTGAAATATTCAGGTAATGTTTCTCAGGTCAGTCAAAACACTCATGGTACGCACAGTGCGTACAGCCGTAAACCTGCAGGCTCAACTCCATTAACATATGATATGATTTGAAAAACATAACTAAACTAAACTAAATATCAGTCATTCAAGCATTTATGGGCTGATAGTAATATTTTACATATTATTGGTGTTTTGGCACTTGGTTCTGATTAAATGTTTATGAAATGTATTGAATGATGCAGATGTATAGTTGATATATCTCTGTCTTTGTATCTGGAATTCAAATATGACACTAATTTATTTTGCTTAGAAATTGAACACTGAAACACTGAAAACACTTTCTCTGGTGTCGACTTGACAGCCTGTTAACTATGCAAACACTTCTTTTAAAATAGTGTAAATTAGTTTCGTTTTTTTAAGTCAAAGCTTCATAGACAACCCTGCTTACTCTCGAAGAGATGCTTTCACAGTCATAAATATACTTTGCCTTATACGAAGTAAACATAAACAATGGCTGGATAAAATATTTACCGACACTGTAAAACTTGAGCAAACCACACACCTCGACACGTTGTGTCAGACTCCAGATGATGTTATAAATTATTGGTTGCTTTTGTTTTAGCTGCCTGTTCTCTGAAAAAAACAAAAAAACAAAAACCTGTTCAACTACTAACACTGTTTCATATCTATTGTATAATGTATTTTCAAGTTTTATAGATCAGTGAATTAATTATGAATTGAAAAATAACACTTTTTTTTTTTCCTTTATAGGCGTAATGGGTGAATATGAGCCAAAAATAGAGGTTCATTTCTCTGACATGGTTCCAGCCGCAAAGGGATCAGTTGTGACACTGGAGTGTTTTGCTTTGGGGAAGTAAGTGTCATTCATCACCCTTTTGTAGTTACTAATGCCGATTACTTGCTTTACAGCTATCCTGACTTTTAATAGAACTCTGTCACTGAGTTTAATGTGTTTTTCAACTTGGCCCCCTCTTCTCGCCACCGTTTAAACATGAAATACCGTATGACAGTCTTAGTTTTTTTTTTTGGGGGGGGGGGGGGGGATTTGCCTTGTCTCAATTGATTCCATTAGTGGATGAGCCATATACATATTCCTAGCAAAAATAAATGAGATGGCTTCTTATGAGGAGATGTAACTCATTTAGTATGTTAGAGCTGAGATATGAGGAGGAACGACATTATACTGTAATCTACAGTATAATGATACTATACAAGATTCTCATTCTTTATCTTTTCTGTCTCTCTCTCACTCTGTGTTCTTTCCTTCTTTCATTCTTTCTCTCTATGTAGCTTTGCATTTTTCTCTTTTGCTTTCGCAAGATCACTCACCATAGTTGTTTCATATATTCAGCCCAGTTCCGGAGATAACGTGGAGGAGAGCCAATGGAGTGCCGTTTCCCAGCAAGGTGAAGATGAAGAACTCAAACGTAGTTCTGGAGATTCCCAGTTTCCAGCAGGAGGACGCCGGAGGCTATGAATGTGTAGCAGAGAACAAGATGGGAAAGAACATGGTGCAAGGACGACTCTCTTTCCATGGTATGATTATTTCACCCATTTTATGTTTAGTATTTACATGGTATGCTTCATTGTTGCCATAAAAAATTTTTTTCAACATTTCACACTAATTGCTTGCAATAATATACAGTACCACTCCATTGTTGTATAATCATATAAATTGTTTCATCTAAATTTGATATTGTACAAATATTACCGTAAAAATGCTGTGAAAGTATGGCAATGAGTTGCCAGGAACATACTGTAAATAAACTTGTGTCCTCTGTGTTATTGTACTACAGAAGATACACATGATATAATTGTTTAATCCATTATACGATTTTATTTTGTGAACACATTGGCTGGCTATTAGTAGGACTTGTAGAAGCCCGTCGACTTTGCCATATCTTTTTCTCTGTAATTTAAATTAAAGCTTTCTAATAATTTAAAACACACTTAATGGATATTATTGTTGTCATAACCATTCAAATTCTTGCCAGCGTTTTCCAAGAGGAGCCCTGCCAGTTCGGTCATTTCACAATTGCAGTGAATAGCTTTTTGATTACTTTCTGCCCTGTCTGACTTTTTTTTTATAGTTTCTATAACTGCATAGTAAAGACCAAAATAAACGGAGATCACATAATGGATTTGGCATCGTGATGCTGCAGTGTGCCAAGACTCAGCAGTGCTAAATGCTAATTTGAGACACTTTCGTTCATCCAGAAAGGTGTCAAATGGCAAAAAGTTTGTTTTATAAAGCCTTTTTTTTTTTTTTTTTTTTGGTTTGTTTTTTTGCTAACAGCAGACTGACAGACAGATAGACAGACATAAAGACAAATAGATGGATAACATTTATCTTCATTAGGATAGATATTCAGGTACATGTATGTATGAGAGCTCTGATATTTTCTTCACTTTAAATATATATGTAGTGCAAGAAGAACTCATTATTTCACCTCATTGTGTATTTTTCATTATCATTATATTTTAGTTAATAACGCTACTCGTTATTAAATATTCAGACACTGCAATTAGGTCAGCTCTTATTATCTTATTATCTTGGCTCTCCAATTTTAGTCAATATTTTACCTTAGTTTTATAAGATAAAGCTTCTGTTCCAAATCTTACACCAACGTCTTGCCCAAAGCGATATCGGTTAAATATCGGACAAATTGCAGGTCTAACTGGAATTTAAGCACATTTGAGCCCATCTTTGGAGGCGAGCCATGACTCAAAGGATTATTAGGCACTAGAAGCCAGCATGTGAGAATAATTACCTCCTTGGGTCTGTCATTTTCCATTGACACAATAACAAGAAGAACATGCCTCAACCTAATGATGTGGAGATCACCAGCTACACACAGAATTACTGGCCATAGTGTGCTGAAAAATGATTGAATATCAAGATGAAAATAGCAAATGTTTCCAAAGATAATTGTTAGCCGAACAGCTACTCAATATCTCTTAGGTATGGCAACCTTTCACATGTGGTGTTATTGATTTAGATAAATGGATAAATATACAAAAAAGAAAAATACCTGCTAAAAGGAACCCATTAGTGAAATACAATATAAACAAAACTAAAGTGCAAATTGTAACAGCACGAATTAAAAGGTTTTCTTTCCACTCACATCTGAGTACACACCACTTCTAAGTTCCCAGATGAAACGCTTTTTTTGTGAATGTGAGTCCTGCTTTTTCTCAAGGTTACTGAGAAGGTTAGAAGGGCAGTTGCTACTCTGACCTTCTTCTGAAAAGACCCGGCCTTCACAAACGATGCAAAAACATGAAAGCTTTTCATCCCAGTTCTTGTCAGAGAGCAGGCGTCCTTGTATAATGCAGTATGCCGAACTCTTTGAAAAAGGCCAAAGCATAGAAAAGAAGAAACCGATAACAGTTGCAAGGTTGGTCAGCTTATGCGTTTCATAGACGTTTGGGTTTAATTAGTTCTTGGGAAACCAGAGCTGACCAGTTTTCTTGACGAGTCAATCAGTGCGTGACTCCCATCGGTCAGTTTAGTGCTTAGTTGCCACAAAACCTGCAAGCGCTGTTAGCGGGAATGTTGATTGATGATTCATCTATAGGCATGCTTACATGGATCTTGAGTGATTGGTGGGAATCAACAACGCAGAACATGAAGAGAGCGTCACATTATAGAACTGTGTTTGACGGTTCAATCATTAATCTAGACAGAGTCAAGTACACTGAATGGAAATCTGTTACCTTTTCAATCAGCAGGAAGACGGATAGATCAAGTCCTCATTGACATTTTGTGCTTCCAATTAATTGGGTAAAAGAGTGTCCATGTTCCAGCAAAGCCAAACATTTGGATTTTCTAGTAATTGTATTTTACAGTATTACTGTATAACTGTATTTATGATCAATTAAATGCAGCCTTGGGAAGCATAAAACATGAAAAATACTGAGATGAGAAACTGTGGCTGCTCTGTTGACAACATGACCATGACTGAGGGAAAAATCTTCTAGTAGACAGTGACAAAGACCGTAAAAAGATCTCAAGAAAGACCAGAGAAATGTCTTTGTCATTCATAAAAAACATTGTGTATCAAAAATGACTGATAAATTAATTCATAAAAACGATTGACTTTTGTCTCTTCAGCGAAGCCTCAGTGGGTTCAGACGATGCGAGACAGCGCTTGTCAATTGAAGAGAGGTTGTTTTGGGAGTGTAAGGCCAATGGAAAGCCCAAGCCTTCATACAGCTGGCTGAAGAATGGAGAACTACTGGCAGCCGAGGTAAAATACCAGCAGTGCATGGAGTTATGGTGTAGTGGTGAAAAGATCTGGATTGGCAGTGCAAAGATCATTGGGTCAAACCTCAGCAGGGGAGCTCTGTTAAATGTATAAAACAAAGTTGTATTGATTATATAATGCCTAAATCTTAGTTGTTGTTGTTTGAGTTGAATGCACGCCTATTTTGAATTCGTTTTGATTGCTGTTCATCTGTTTCACAGGACAGGATCCAGATAGAGAATGGAGCTCTGACAATCGGCTCCGTAAACCTTTCAGATGCTGGCATGTATCAGTGTGTTGCTGAGAACAAACACGGAATCATTTATTTCGGTGCCGAATTGGTGGTTTTAGGTAAGAGAATCTCTTGTACCTTTCTCATTTCCAATCATCTTGTGTCTTTGTTCACTAAGAAGCACCATCCCAGCAAACACAAAACACCTCTACAACATTCCATTCAATTGCTTTTTGGTTGCAGTTTTGCTTTTGTAACATTTTAAAATCTTTCTAGAACCTAAAACCACAAATGAATGTAGATAAACGAAAATATTTTTGTAGTATTCCAGTATATTATCTCCCTCAGGAGAAATTTGTCAATCAATCGATAAATCATACAACATGCATCACTCATTACACAACAATAAATATTACACATTACCCATAACCTTAGCCTCGCACACACACAATTCATTACTTAATGTTCAATAATGGAATCTATAATGGAATCAGAGAAAGGTTGTACCTTTTTAACTTACAAGTTCCCCAAGGGCATCAACTCAAACTCCATATGGAGAATATAGCTTGAGTCACCAAACATTTTAAGACTCTGCTATATATATATATATATATATATATATATATATATATATATATATATATATATATATATATATATATATATATATATACTATTGTTTCAACAATGAAAGAGACTGTTTGAATGACTGTATAAGCATTATGTTACATTTATTACACATTATGAATTTCTCATTTACAATAAATAAATAACATTATGATAGCATTTAGTTGTCGGGTACCTAATTAAAACTTGTGTAAGTGAATTAAGACTGGCAGATGTGATGTTGTATGAATATTGTTATTTTAATGTAGGTAAAGCCGTTGAAGAAATATTACAAATATTAACATTTTGAAAAAAATGTTGAAATAACAAAATATGTATTTTATTTTACAATTCCCTAAAATAAATTGTTATTAAAAAAATATATATATATATATATATATATATATATATATATATATATATATATATATACACTATTGTACTGTTGTTATTGAGATTGCTTGAATAGCTGTATAATTTTTTTTTTTTTTTTTTTTTTTTTGTGGGAAAAATAAATGTAAACACTGCTGAAGCAAAACTTTGCAAGATTTTAACAAATAACATTGAGAACTGTTATAATAGCATTTAGGTGTCAGTTAACTATCTAAGAGTAAACTAAGACTAGAGCACCTTTAAAAAATATAAAAAAAATAAATAAATAAAACCGGTTCAAATACTGATTATGACTGATTATGAATATGAGGACACGGCTCTCATCCTCTGGTGCGCTCTGTGGTTTTTACAGGCAAATAAACTCTTGAAATGGGCTCACAAACGAAAGAGCTGCCCTCTTTTCAACATTTCCCATCAGAACATTTAGAGTGGGGTGGTACGGCACTGTGACTTTCAGTAATGTTAATCCACTATTGATTGGCTGGTGGAAGATGAGGAACTGTGGCCGCTCTGTTGACAACATGACAAACCACAACTGAGAGGTTCACAGTGACAAAGACCAGAGAAAGATCTTTGTCATCAGCTCATACAGAGATGAAGAGTGAGAGAGAGATAGCCGAAAGAGGGTAGAGGTCATTAAGGACACCTCTGCTATCTGACTACAGCCAATTCCTTCAGTGGTCTCCTGTAATGATGTTTGTGTAGGAGCCAGCAACCCTCCATGGGGTAATTAGGTAATAGAGATGCTATTTAACAATACTTTAGGCCACAGTGTGTTTGCTATGACAGTGCATAAGCAGCTTTCCGATTTGTAGCATTGATAAACGCTGCTTCTCGGCAGAGGAGATACATTAGACCCAATTAGTGCTGGTTGCACTGCATCATCGCTATCGGAAAATGTCTTTCATATAAGGGCTATTATAAAAACTGGACAACTGACTGTGTAAAATCAGCGTGGATTGATGTTTGGGGTTTGGGGTTTTACACACCACTACATTTTTTTAAGGAATAGTTCACTCAAAAAAAAAAAAGTTCTGTTTTTATTTTTTAATGTTCAGGTTGCTGTACACTAGTGTGTTGTTTATTTAATTTTTTTATTATAAAAGTTTAGTGTCAGTAAGATTTTTTTTGTTTTTGTTTTGTTTTTATGTTTTTTTTTTGTTTTGTTTTTTTATTTATAAATCCCTTATAATTTACCAAGGATGCATACATTTGATCAAACCAGTGCTATTTTAGAGTCTTTGAGATACTATTATATTTTTTGTTAACATTTTGAATTTTATTTTTATTTTTATGTTTTCATGCTTTCATGTTAATTTTAGTTAAAGTTTTTGTAATTTTTATTAGTTTTTGTTGTATTTAAATATGTCTATATAGATTATTAGATTATTATATATTATTCATTTTATTTGAGTTATTAGAACATTTACATTTTATGGAAGTTATTAGAACATTGTATTTTAGAACATTAAGGTAAATTAAACGAAAAAGAGAAATCTTGCTTTGGAAACTAGCCGAAATAATCCTATTAATATTTTTTATTTCAGTTAACATTTAGATGGATGGATGGATGGAGAATTCCACTTCATAAAGACACATTCATTCAAAACTAGGTTTTTGATTTTATCCTAAAAGGGATCAAATGATGGAAAATAATGTCCCAAAAGTATTATTTTTGCCTTTTTTTCTCCCCTCAGATAGTCCAAATAAAGATTTGGTAAGATTGTGGTAGTAGACTACATCCCGCACATAATCACAAGGCTCAAAACCACCCACATGATGGGGAACTGCACAGGAACTGCAAATTGCATTCATCACTAATTTTCTTACCTGATTTGCATAATTCCTTTAGTGAAGCGCTAAAACAACAGGCAGTGTGCAAGTGAAGTGCCTCCAGAATTTGCCTTGAACTGTTCCTTTAAGAGAAAATGCTAAAGTGGTCCTACATCAGCAGTGCACACAAACACACACACACAATGCTGCTTTCGGCGCTGCTGTCCGTTTACAGTAATACATGCAGGGCATCCGAGTCTGAGGCGGCAGTTTGACTCTCTTGGCCATGTGTTTTTCCATAGCCTCGCCCCCAGACTTTTCCAGAAGCCCTCTCAGAGCTCTGCTTAAAGCCAAGACGGGCAGCACAGTCACCATGGAGTGCAGGCCGCAGGCCTTTCCCACAGCCATCAGCACGTGGAGGAAAGGAAATGAACCAGTGCAGAGCACAGACAGGTACGGATACAATCTTTTTCTCTCTCTTTTCTTTGTATTCTTGTCCTTAATTCCTCTTTTTCATTCATTCTGACCATCTATTCGTTCAAGGCTTCACCCCAGCAGCCCTGCTATGTTCACACTATCTGTGCACAGCCTGCAACTGAACAGTTATCAAAAGGAAGCCGCATTGCCAATTGTGGTAGCTCACTGACCATAACACTCATGAATTATGAAGCAGGCCATTAGGCCGGGCCAGCAGGAGGTCGCTCGGCATTTTGGGTTAAGTCTGTCAAGTATGAAATGATTCCTGGTAGGAGGCCGCTTGAGGAAGCACAGCGGATCGCAAGCCTGGCTCTTTTTATAATGCAGTTGGATTAAATAGTATGAGGAGAATCCTGTCAAGGGTGCAGAACTACTGTAGGAAAACAATAGATTTGCATTAAGCCACAGTTGTTTGTTTTGAGAGCATTCGTTGAGACGGCCAAAGTCCAATTTAACTGTAAGCGCATTGCTGGGGAATTGTGCATTACAACATTAACATTCCAGAACTGGGTTTCCAGCATTTGCTGTCAGCTGCTCTGGATAATATCATGTGAATAGCTGGTGATACATAAGGAGGCCCAGGGGCAATTATATATATTTTTCCATAAATCAAACACTGCTGTACATCTATATGCCATCACAAATATTACCATTACCTTTTAAAAATGAGAAAGCCTTGAAAATAATTTTGAATTTAACCCAAGATACAAGAACTTACAATTACAGGAATGGTTGTTACACAATAAATATGCTAGAAATCTAGAGAAAAATATCAAAATATTTTATAAAAATAATATAATTGCCTTAGAATATTAACGTTACTAAGTAGTTTTGGATGTATATAAATCTTTTTAGTTTAGATCTCAATAAGTATATACACTACTGTTGAAAAATTTGGGGTCAGTAAGAATTTTTATAAAGAAATTAATTTTCTTGAGCAATAAATTGTTGAAAAGTGACAGTAAAGTCTTTTACGTTGTTATGGAAAACATTCTACAACAAATAATTGCTGTTCTTTTGAACTTACTTAAAAAATCAGTTTCCACGAAATATAAAGTAGCACAACCGTTTCAACATTGATAATAATAAGAATTGTTTCCTGAGGCTTAAATCATATTAGAATGATTTTTGAAGGATCATGTGAGACTGAAGACTGAAAAGTCGGCTTTACGTCATATTTACATTTTGGAATATATTCCAATAGAAAACACTTCGTTTAAATTGTAGTTCTATTTTACAATATTATTTTACTGTATTTTTGATCAAATAAATGCAGCCTTAAAGGCCATGTTGCAGGTTAACCACTACTTTCGATTAATGGGTACATATATCACTCAAGATATGTATATCATTTTTAAAATGTCTCAAAAATGGGCTTAAATACCTATTTTTTTAAGTTTTTGGTGTAAACGGTTTTTTTACGCAACTCTGTGATAACGTCATGTTGGGGAGAGGTCGAGGAAAGGTAGCCTCCATCTAGTATGATGCCGCTTTCCAGGCAACCCGTATCCCGTGTTTTTACAAGCTTAAGCCCGTGAAAGTGCACTGGAACGGCAATCAAACCCGTGACTTCCCACCCGTGAACTCGTGTCTCGTACTAGATCAATGTACTCCGAGTTCCGAGGTCACACAGCATGCGAAACAACGATGACAGCCCCTACGAATAATACTGCCTGCTGATGCAGTGTTTATGCAAGTGGTACACGTTGAAAAAACTATTTTAGGTCAATGCAACGTTGCAATAAAATAAATAATCTAGTTACAATTCCTTGCACTCAGAAAGTTTGGCGTAACTTGCCTGGAACGGTACAAAGTCGTTAGTAGTGATATGAAATAGTGATTACGAGCTCAAAAACCTGCCTGGAACGCGCGCAGCATCAGAACTATAGCAACTCACTGGGATGAGGAAGAGGTGGCAAGAGCCAACATGTATGATGACCCACAGCAGTGTATTTTCGATCGAGCCAGCCGTGAGAGGGCAAATGAGGAATTGAGAATGAGTGGAGTTGGTGAAGTGTCCTGCCGGTGAGTTGCTATCATTTAGCATTGCAGCAATGAGCACTGGAGCTAGTTTACGAGCAGCAGTGCACAGTACCGACACACACAAACACACACACACACACACACACACACACATATATATATATATATATATATATATATATATATATATATTTTTTTTTTTTGTACTGTCATTGAGTAGCACCGATTGAAAAACAAATCATTGTTTTCTTTATATCTAGTGGCAGTGATCATGACGTTAGTTCAGATAAGTATCAGTAACCTTTGTCATAGTGTCGTAGTACTGATAAATTTTGTCTTTGTCTTCTAGAAATAGAAGGCATCATGCTAGCTATATGGACGTTTCTAAGCGTTTATCTCTTCCTCCGGTGAAAATGTTGTTGCAAACGTAGCCGTGTGTCTGTCGCTGTGTTTGACAGGAGCTTGTGTGGGTGCTGTCCCATGTAAACTGCGTTGGAAAGCTTGTGCTGTAGGGAAGTGAGTGCGTTTGGGTCGCTGTTGGTCGATATCTCTCCATCTATCTGTCTGTCTATCTATCTATATATGTAGTCTATCTATCTATCTATATATATATATATATATATATATATATATATATATATATATATATATATATATATTAGTGCTGTCAATCGATTAAAAAAAATTAACTAATTAATCGCACAATTTTTTAAAATTAATCGCGATTAATCGCGATTAATCGCAATTAAAAGACTGAAACTTTTTGGATATGTAAATGTAAAATGTAAATAATTAATGTAAACTCAAGACAAATAAACTATTTAAATTCAAAATATGATTGTTTATTGGAATTTTTGTTTAACTTGTAACACAGATTTTCTCATGTAAACAACATACCTGCAATAAACCATCAATATCCTCCAAATTAACTGTTGGCTTGAAAGCCATATTTATTACAGAAATAAAAACACAGGCATGTAAGTACCATTTGAATTTCAAAACAATCAATGCCAATAAAAAACAAAAATGATTTCCATGTTGAATTCTAAGTGGACTGCAAAAAAATTCCAAAGTATAGTCATTGCCAGTGCTTTAAGTGGGCCGGTATGCACTGGTACTCAGTACCGCCACTTCCAAATATAGCTCTTGAGCGTACCGCCACCTCTCCGTGCGCCCAGAACGTGCTTGTAGCGTACCGGTACGCTCATTTGGACATCTGTTTTAATAGAGGTTTTAATCTTTTACCTGCACTGCCGATTTTCAGAGCGCCCTTCACAATGCAAGCTTCCTAATTCATCCCACCCAGAGCAGAAACATTACCCATTCACCCTTAAGTTATACAAGTGAATAGCGCATGTGTCGCTTTTCCCACTGTTAAGTGTCAACAACTCAACGTGGCCGGAGAAGGTGTGTGAAACTCGTTGTGAGTTATACTAAAGCAAAATCTTGAGTATTTATTGTCTGATAAACATTAAAAACTGTCTGCGGAGGTTGAGTCGTCCTGCAGCCCCCGCTGGCTGCTCATTGCTTGCAGCATCTTTTTTCTAAGTTCTAAAAAAATACCGTAGACGGCAAGGCACAAATTTAGATATTCATTTATCTAATTAATCTATAGCCTATGCACAAAGACAATATGATCTTTTTGTCCCCTTTTTGTTTTAAAGCTTGATGAAGAGAGAGAGCGCAAGTTGCTGCAGCTGAGGAGGACAGTGATGCACGCGTACAGAAGTGATTGACAGTTCGCGGCACTGTGTACAAAAAATACTAATACTATACTAATATATATATATATGTATTTATCTATTTATCTATAATCTGAATACTCTCGTCTACTACTCGTCTCTTTCTAGTCACTCTCAATGCTCTCAAGGCGGCTTTGGTAAATTCTCTCCCCAACGTGACGTGATGCAATGCATTGTCGGGGAAAGGAGACCGCTGCAAGATAGTACCTACTTTTTAGTATTATATTCCGTTTTGTGATACCCAAAAACATAAAATACAATACAATACAAAATTTGAAATATTAGTGGATATCTAAATGTCAAATTGGAACCTACATATACTGTAATTATATCAAAGAAGTCACAACCCATTCTTTTAAAATAAATTAATCAGCTGATAAACCAAAAACTTTTCCTCTAACCCAGTCGTGCAATTTTTGAATTACTAGTGTAACTACATATTGCAGAACTAAAATTGCCCCCATCCATACAGCCAAGACAAAACACCAGCAACAGTGTGAGAGGCTTGTTATACAGAGTTGTAAAGGGTTCAAGTCATGGATTGCAGTTACACGTAAATAGCAATTACTGTAAATGAAACTGAAATCGCTTAAGATTCTAGGCACTTAACATGTACATGAGAAAATAAGGGTTGTATTTCTTAAGAGCATGTATATTAAGAGTATGTTAAAATTGTATAAAAAGTCATGAAGGTTTGGAAGGAAGTCTAATTCAAATGATGGGGCAGTAGATTGAGCGATGCACGTTTACGTTTAAATGATTGTTCGTGTGAATGCACACTCTTCAGCTTCGTTGGCTGTCATGGATAGTGTCCAATGTACAGAGATTAATGTGCCATTCTAAAGAAACACATTATGTTCTTCTTACTACATTTTCTACTGTTCCCGAAATGTAAAACACATTTGTACTCGGAATCTAGCTCCATTATGAGTTAACCAAGTTTAAATTTGATTTGAGGGGATTGTGCTTCTCTCCTTTAGGATAACTTTACTCCCTGATGGAACACTTAGAATAACAAATGTGACCAAGATGGACGGGGGAAACTACGCTTGCTTGGCTAGAAACCAGTTTGGTGTGGCCAGCACTACAGGAAGACTATTAGTCACAGGTATGGATTACTGTAACAGTATTACAGTCTGGGCTTCCTCTTTGCTTTTTCTGCAGATAGAAGTTATTTTAGATTTTCGTTCAGCTGCGGAAATGTTATGTGGGAAGTGGTGATATCTTTACAAACTCTGGGGCTTTAAGGTTTCAGGCAATTGGGTTCTTGATACAGCTGCACAATTAATCAAAATCATGACAGTTTCTGAAAGAGATAGTTCATCCAAAAATAAAAAGTCAATTCCTTCATGATGTTTCCTTCATTTGTTTCTTTCGTTTGTGTAACACTAACAAAGATATTTTGATGAATGTCTCAACTGATTTTGTCCATACAATGGAAGTCAATGGAGTCCAACAGTTTCAAGCTCCAAAAAGGACATAAGGTAGCATATACGATAAACTGAGCAATATGTAAGTGGGTATTTACTTCCAAAGACAATCTAAATTATGCATGGAAA
The DNA here is from genome assembly GCF_003368295.1 of Carassius auratus. Lineage (NCBI taxonomy): Eukaryota > Metazoa > Chordata > Actinopteri > Cypriniformes > Cyprinidae > Carassius > Carassius auratus. Next base: position 28,835 of record NW_020525731.1, read on the forward strand.
GGCATGTATAACATCAAACATCACTGCTTTTTGTGTGATGAAATTTCTGTTATGACATGTTCAGTCACATGAAATCCAAGAACCAATGAGGTTTCATGTTATAAATGTGACAAAGGTTTGTTTTCTTTCCTTTTTTTTTTTGTCTTTGTTGAACTCAACAGGGATGGGATACAGAGGCTTTTTGTGTGCTGTTGTAATTACCCATTTCCACGCTCTGCTTATGGCATTGCAATTACCCTGGATTACACTAATGGAGTGTGTGAGGGTGTAGGTTATAGGTTGTGCTTACACAATTTAGAGAGAAAAATATAGAATGCGGCATTTGCACTCTGGGTTTTGCTGAGATTAGTCTTTTACAGCAGATTCCACGCCAACAGATTTGAACATGAATCTTAATGGAAGTAACCTCTGCATTTAGCTACTGGGCACTTGTAAAAACATTGATGTTATTAAAGGGGTCATGTCAGTTGAACAGAAAACGAATTTCCCTTGATCATTTGAAATTGACTTTTTTTCTTCTATTTAATTTTCAGAATTGAAAAAAATATATAATTTATTGTAACAAATTATTAAAAAACTAAAACAAATTATTCTGAAATTGAACCCAAATTGACCCTATTTATTCTCTTTTGTGTGTGTGTGTGTGTGTGTGTACATACCTTAGATTTGATGACACAGTTTCGGTATGGGGGGAAACCCTTTTTTACAAAAATTGGTTTACTGAAAAAATTACACTTTCTTTAAATAAACTCAATTATAATTAATATTTTCTAATACTTCATTTTTTTTTTTTTGCTGTAAATCTTAAGAGTCATCTGTTTAAAAACACTGCGATTTAATTCTATGGTTTAGAATTTGTATATACTGTACAGTGTGCGTATATATTTACATTTATTATTCATTTAAATTAATCAACCTTATGTGTGCTTTTGAGCAGATCCCACACAGATCACCCAGGGTCCAGTAGACATGGAGATCATTGTTGGGGAGAGCATCGTACTCCCCTGCCAGATCTCCTGTGACCCCGCTCTGGATGTTTCATTCTCCTGGGCCTTCAATGGGCAGCTCCTCAATAAACTGGACCAACATTATGAGCATGTGGGTGGGGTAAGTCGTATTTTTTATATATATATTCTTTCTGTCTGTATAATGCTTTATACTGTTTAATGTGTCATAGACGTTTGTTAAGATGTTCATAAAAAATCTAGCATTTCACACTTCAAGTTTATTCACACTTGTGCTGTGCTGATTATCCTTTACCTAATTTGGTTTTCCCAGTCAAAAATGACCAGGTCTTCTGAAAATTGTTTGTAAACCTATCATAATGCAATATTATCACCAATCTTGCATTCATTCTTTTTGCTGTTTTCTTTCCGTTAGCATGTTTTGTATTCCTTTTTGTAACTGATTGATTGTAGGCTTCATCGATTTGTGTTAGTGTCAAAAACTGAGGTTCATAAGTTCAAATCGAGGTCGGCAATCGGGCAGTTTCAGAATGAGGGTGGGAGTTGTTATTCCCTGTGGGAGAAAAGTTAGTAAGTTTTACTCCTATGTGATATAATTAATTAGCATTTTTGGTGCAAAGAAAATCCTCTCTATGTCAAAATGAATAGAACACAACGTTAGGGTTAAATCTGCACTCAAATTGCAAATATGACAGCTGTTGTGGACTAATTTAATTTAATAACTTTTATTTGGCTGATCATATGACTGGAGTCTGCATCAGAATATATGTGAATGCAAATGATTTTAAACAAATGTATAAATATTACTATTCATTTCTTTGTGTAAAGCCTTTCTAATGTAGAAAAATACTGAGGGCCCTATCATACACCCGGCGCAAATGCATGTGTGGCCATTTGTGCGCCCATTGGCGTGCTGGTCTAAAAAAGAGGTGTGTTCCGGCACATTGCTGGTGCATTGCTTAAAATAGACTGCGCCATAGACCAACTCAAACCTAGTCTAAAGTCAATGACGCAATTTTTTGTGTTATTTAAAGAGCGTGTTGGTAGAAAATGCGGGTCTGGGCGGGTCCACAGTGCGCATTGACTTTGCTTATTACACACAGGGATGCGCATCACACAAACATGCCAAATATTAAAAACAAAAGGATAACAGTGTAAAAGAATATTATTGTGTAGGCCACATAAATATAAAAATTTTATAAATAGGATAGTCATTGCATGTATTAGAATTAGGCTACATATTAGCAATTCAGCCCATTACTACTTATAATGATGAATGAAATTCTACTTCATCCCACGCCTTCTTCACCTGTGGATGCCTTGGTGGATTCCTGATTGTCCTGTAGATGATCTGCTCAGGCACACGAGCAGATCGGTTTCTTTGCTTGAGAAGCGTTCAGCTTTTCCGCCAACAAATTCCGCCATGTAAATAGTGATGCCCCATGGCGCGAGCTCATCCCGCTCTTAAAGGGAATGGGAGATGACACTCTGATTGGTTTATTGAACGTTACGGCCATTATTTATTAATTTATTTTTGGACACGCCCTCAGTGCACCTGCGCCATGTGCTTTACACTTTGCATTTAGATCATTAAAATAGGCCCTAGGTGTTAATTTAATGTCTCTGTACTATACTGTGTACCATGCTATACAGCTTTACAATGAAATTAATTTATTATACTCATTATACTCAACAAATGTCAGATTCTGAGGGAGCTGATCCAGTAGTTTACTGTACAATGCTATTGTCCTCTGAGCCAGACCTACTGTTAAAGTGTGGGAGACTTGGCAGAGATCTATTCATCACTCTCTTTTTGAGGTTTTTAGCTGTTCCTTCCACTGCTTAGCAGCCCAATATGTTCACTTTGAGCTATTTTCCCTCCTCTTCACATAATAGAAATCAATCCATTAAAGTTTAGCCTTCAGTGATCTCAAGTGTAATATCCTCATATGGCTTTTGAATGGTCAGATCTCAGACTGCTTTTCTCTGGGATGTAATGATGCCTTTCTAGAAATAGTAATGATTTTAAAGACTGAGAGAATGCCCTAATGAGGACTGACTGGTCAATATTGGATGTGCATGATTCAACTGAGCACCCCTTAAACAGATTCATTAATCACCACCCCCAAAGCCATCAAAAAGATGATTTCTTTTTCAAATAAGGTTGCATATTTCAGAGAATTAAATGAGTTATTTTTTATGTGGAAAGCAACAGTAAAATAAAATTATTTTTGACTTTTATATAATTCTGTTAATTTGGTGATAACTCTGAGCATTTGGAACACATACGCACTCATCTTCAAGCGAGTGATTCTTATCAGTAATTATATTCCAGTTCTTATTATAAATTCTCAGATGCCACCCGTCTTGTAGGATTATCAACGAAGTTCACAGCTTGGATGAATTCATTTCCATAATGAAACAAAATTTTTAGCCTAATGCCCTTACTGCTGAAATTGCAGATTTACCTCTTGTTTGCCAACCACAATCTTCCCCTCAGATAAGAGCATACATCTTATCTCATGTAATTTAATTGATTTGAAATCTAAGCGCTTTTTATTAAATTAGTGAAGTTGTCTGTGCCAAAGACTTCAGTGCTGCATAGACAATATCAACATCCAAGCGAGTAAGTGTCTATAAACAATAGCAATAACGTATCCGTTTTAATGAACTGAAGATTTTTGACAGATTGGTGAATCGAGTAAGAAGTAAATGTACACACTGATAGCACTATTTATTTGCATAAATAAAGAAATCGTGATGCATTTTATTATATATATATTTTGTATATATATATATATATTTTTTTTTTTTTAACCCTCTATGGTACACATTATGTTCCAACCATTAAATATTTTTTAAAATAAGTTGTTATTACATGAAATAGCTTCAGTTATACAAATCAAAAAAAAATAATTTGAAAACATTGTAACATTGCAACAGTGTACCACAATGGAAAATGGCCAAAGTAGTAGTTTTTCTATTAGATTATGATTTTCTTTTCTACTTAAATGGACATTAGTTTTAGATATTGATAGATTTTAATACTCGGATCTCATTTTTGGCTGAACTAACCCTTTAACCTTCAAAATTGTACTTAAAAGTATTATATTAATGCTTGCAAATGGACAATTTTTTATTTTATATTTTAACATCCACAAAGTTTCCAACAACAAAAACAAGTCTTTTTGAAAGTATTTTATACAAGTAAATATATGCTAGCTTGGAACATGCCTTAATACCATGTAGAACATGAAAACATCAACTACAGGTATTACGATAGGCAGCTCCCTGAAGAAAAATGTGTTTTCCCAGTCCATCCATGTGAACATGTCTCAATCCAGCTCATGTCACATTTCATGACATCCTGTGAAAAGCAGTTCCTTTTTGTGATTCAAAGGTGCAAGTCACATTTGCTGTACTTCATGCAGACGATCCCCCTGCAGCCAGGGTATTTGCACTTCCCTTTCTTCCCCATGACAGGCCAACTCTACTCTCTTACTATTGCCTTTTCCATAAAATATTGCTGTATTCATTTTCTGATAAGAAGACATAATTCTGTTATTTATACTTAAATACTACTTTACTACAATTATCATTTCAAATCAATAATTAACTAGATAATTTTATTGATGCTACGATCTATAAAAAAATCCCAATGTGGAAATACATTACTGCAGTTCCACTGTGGTACAGAGTTGCCATATGGCAACCTTGCTATTTTCTTAATTTACAGTAAAACTATGTTAGACGAAATTGATTTGTGAATGAAAATATCTAATTTACTTACCAAAGATGTTCCAAAAAAAATTCCCCTTGAGAAAATGTGTTTACAAATTAACTTAATCGAGCAATTTCTGGAGCACTTCAACAGGTGTCTTCTGTGTCAGGGTGACAGTGGGAAAAGGAGTTTTGGAGGGACGTTCAGTTGTCATGTGACTTAAAAACAGCACATCATTGGCTCCCTTAAGGCCTACCCTTTTAATTCCCATAATGCGATATATCAATAACAACTCTGTACCATTTTTTAAGGGTTAAGGCTTTATAGAATGCTAATTTAATGCATACATAAATGCTTCTGTTAAAAAACCATTTAAATTGAAAGCAATGGAGTGAAACAAAATGCTGGAGTGTTTAGTTTTACAAAGTTGTCTGTTCTTTTAAAATGTTCTATTCAGTGCTTTCAGTCTTTGAATTAAACTGTATTCTATTCTCTGCATATGTTAATGCATGCAGTTAATCAGTATATCAATTAATATGATTCAAATGTTAAGAATAAAAGTTAGTTTAGCAGAAAGAACTTTTCGGTACATAAGTTCTTCATTATGATTATAACTTTATAATATACTGTATGAGGATTCTCATGCTCTTTTTACTTCTTAATTACATGTATCATCATGAATATAATAGGAAATATCTTTATTACTTTACCTGTTTTCACAGTACTTCATCTATTCCCTTGACAGAGCGCTTTTGAAGTTCACCTCCACTCTTATGAACAACTTTCTTCATCTTTATTAGATTAACAAAGGCATTTAATTGTCGTGTGTGGATTTAGTATTCATCACTTGTATGGTTTCATATCACAGGGTTTCAGCACACTGAATCCAATCACACTACCTCTTAAATGTGATTAAGCTCTAATTAGCCAATTAGCAAGTGAGTTTGGTAGCTGGATTCTGTGCAGTGTTGAAGAAGCCTAAGGCTTGGCCAGAGGAAATGTTTCTCCATGACGGACGTTTCAAACATGGCAGTGAACAGCCTTTGCCAAAAGTCATCCGTTAGCTGTGGAGTTGGGCCACATTTTCATTCCCAAACCCAGCAGGGTGTCTACACTTACTGAAAGCACTTGTCGGCAAATATAGCAAACAACTCACACATCTTCCTGTTGCTTTAAAGCCCAGTTGGTAGCAGATAGTAATGTGTATGTGTGTGTTTATATCTCTAGAGTACATCTGGAGATTTGATGATACGGAATATACAGCTGAAACACGCCGGAAAATATGTCTGTGTGGTCGACACGGATGTCGAGAGTTTATCAGCTGTGGCTATTTTAATCGTGAAAGGTAAGAGAGCGACGGCCAGGCAACCGGGGGAGCTTCAGATTCAGGGTTTGGATTTGGAAGGAAAACCTGATTGAAAGATAAAAAAAAGCTTTCTTTGCTTTGCCGAAATGTACTCAGCAAGTACAAAATACAAGTACAAACTGGCAGTAGCAAGCAAATAAAACCAGCGGGGCTTATATAAGGCTCTTTAAATGTGGGGCCATTTCTCTGTCTCAAACAGGGGGCCGGGACCGGGACCTCAGCAAACTTTCAAGGGGGCCTCAAGATGACTTAAAATTATTTTGTTGGCTCCAACAATATTTTTTTATGGGTTTTTAAAATAGGGTTTTTCAATTTACGAGTAAAACAATGTCTGCGTCAAACATAAATTGATTATACTTGTATGTTTCAATCTACAATCACCCATACTGAAAACACACATTTTATAGCATAAATTTAAAACAAATGCTTTTTTGTTTTTTTTTGTGGGGGGGTTAGGTTTGTAACTACTTAAAGCATCTGGAGTGTAAGTGTTTGAAGTTTACATTGTACAACAAAAAAAGTAGTGTCATGTTATATTTACCACTGACCTTATTTTACTTATGAACTGAAAAACACCATTATAAAATCCCATAGGAAGATCTTAAGGGAACCCATGGTGAATTTGTCTTCTTGGTTTGACGTCACAGCTACTGCGCTCTTAAGATGGCGAGTTAAATGATAAATGTCTGTTTTCTAGATCCTAGAAATGTCCAGTGGATATAGAAAAAGTATCACACCCCTTAATAAAATTTGGTTGCTTTGCAGCATGAAGTGAAGACAGACACAGTTTTTGTTTTATTCAGCTGTATTTACTCAGTGCAGCTTATAACATCCAAGTGAAAGATATAACACACACACACAACTTGTCAGAAAAAATAAAATAAAAACAGAATCACTGAGTTAGAAAAAGGAACACTCCCTTGTATCAGTATTTTGTTGAACCACCTTTTGCTTTCATTACAGTCTTTAGTCTCTAATAACTTTCTTGACTTTGCAATATTTGCTCCCTCTTCTTTGCAGAACTGCTCAAGTTCAGTTTAAATGGTGGTGACCGTTTGTGGACTGCAAAGTCATTCCAAAGATTTCAGTGGGGTTTAAGTCTGGGCTCTGACTAGGTCATGCTAGGACATTCACCTTTTTCTCCTTCAACCACTGTGTGCTCAGTTTTGTTGTGTGCTTTAAGTCACTGTCATGTTGGAACGTAAACCTTCTTCTATTGACAACTTTCTGGCAGAGGGCAACAGATTTTCCTCAAAAATTTGATGGTATTTTGCCCCATCCATTTTTCCCTCCTGCAGAGAAACACCCCATAACAGTACATGCTTTACTGGAGGAATGATGTTATTTGGATGGTGAGCTGGATTCGATTTCTGCCAGACAGTTTGGTGTTGAGGCCAAATAATTCAATTTTAGTCTCATCTGCTTCAGAATCTTCAAGGTGTTTTAGCAAAGCTCAGTCGTGATGCATGTCAACTCTACTGAACAAGCCACATTTGTGGAGAATTTGTGATATTGTTGTCACAGGCACACAATGATCACTCTTTGTCATAAACTCCTGTTACTGCTTCAGGTTTGCTATGGGCCTCTTGGTCACCTCTCTGACCAGTTTTCTCCGGCTCTTTCATCCAGTTTGGAGTGACGTCCCGATCAGGGAGGGTCTGTGTTGTACTCTCCCTGTTGTACAAAAGCTCTTTTCATGCTGAACTAATCACAGTTACAAGTCAAATGGCTTTGTGTGCCACTGAGAAGGTGATTAACTACACCTAATTGAGTTTACAAGTCATTTTAAGGAGTGGGGATGATCTTTTTTCTAACTCACTGATTCTGATTTTTTTTTTTTTTTCTGACATGTTGGTGTTATATCTTTCACTTTGATGTTATAAATTGCACTGAGTAAATACAGCTAGATAAAACAAAAACTTTCTCCCTCTTTATTTCAGGCTGCAAAGTGTGATTATTTTAAATTGTGTTTATTCTTTTCTACACCCACTCTCATTTAAATGAATACAATCACAAAACTCAATAGGCATTTTTCTATATATATATACAGTATTGTTCAAAATAATAGCAGTACAATGTGACTAACCAGAATAATCAAGGTTTTTAGTATATTTTTTATTGCTACGTGGCAAACAAGTTACCAGTAGGTTCAGTAGATTCTCAGAAAACAAATGAGACCCAGCATTCATGATATGCACGCTCTTAAGGCTGTGCAATTGGGCAATTAGTTGAAAGGGGTGTGTTCAAAAAATAGCAGTGTCTACCTTTGACTGTACAAACTCAAAACTATTTTGTACAAACATTTTTTTTTCTGGGATTTAGCAATCCTGTGAATCACTAAACTAATATTTAGTTGTATGACCACAGTTTTTTAAAACTGCTTGACATCTGTGTGGCATGGAGTCAACCAACTTGTGGCACCTCTCAGCTGTTATTCCACTCCATGATTCTTTAACAACATTCCACAATTCATTCACATTTCTTGGTTTTGCTTCAGAAACAGCATTTTTGATATCACCCCACAAGTTCTCAATTGGATTAAGGTCTGGAGATTGGGCTGGCCACTCCATAACATTAATTTTGTTGGTTTGGAACCAAGACTTTGCCCGTTTACTAGTGTGTTTTGGGTCATTGTCTTGTTGAAACAACCATTTCAAGGGCATGTCCTCTTCAGCATAGGGCAACATGACCTCTTCAAGTATTTTAACATATGCAAACTGATCCATGATCCCTGGTATGCGATAAATAGGCCCAACACCATAGTAGGAGAAACATGCCCATATCATGATGCTTGCACCTCCATGCTTCACTGTCTTCACTGTGTACTGTGGCTTGAATTCAGAGTTTGGGGGTCGTCTCACAAACTGCCTGTGGCCCTTGGACCCAAAAAGAACAATTTTACTCTCATCAGTCCACAAAATGTTCCTCCATTTCTCTTTAGGCCAGTTGATGTGTTCTTTGGCAAATTGTAACCTCTTCTGCACATGCCTTTTTTTTAACAGAGGGACTTTGCGGGGGATTCTTGAAAATAGATTAGCTTCACACAGACGTCTTCTAACTGTCACAGTACTTACAGGTAACTCCAGACTGTCTTTGATCATCCTGGAGGTGATCATTGGCTGAGCCTTTGCCATTCTGGTTATTCTTCTATCCATTTTGATGGTTGTCTTCCGTTTTCTTCCACGTCTCTCTGGTTTTGCTCTCCATTTTAAGGCATTGGAGATCATTTTAGCTGAACAGCCTATCATTTTTTGCACCTCTTTATAGGTTTTCCCCTCTCTAATCAACTTTTTAATCAAAGTACGCTGTTCTTCTGAACAATGTCTTGAACGACCCATTTTCCTCAGCTTTCAAATGCATGTTCAACAAGTGTTGGCTTCATCCTTAAATAGGGGCCACCTGATTCACACCTGTTTCTTCACAAAATTGATGACCTCAGTGATTGAATGCCACACTGCTATTTTTTTGAACACACCCCTTTCAACTAATTCAACTAATTGCCCAATTGCACAGCCTTAAGAGCGTGCATATCATGAATGCTGGGTCTCATTTGTTTTCTGAGAATCTACTGAACCTACTGGTAACTTGTTTGCCACGTAGCAATAAAAAAATATACGAAAAACCTTGATTATTCTGGTTAGTCACATTGTACTGCTATTATTTTGAACAATACTGTATATATATATATATATATATATATATATTCATTTTACTAGTTCTTTTGAACTCTAAAATGTTGTATCAGGTAGAAATTGTAAGTAAAAAGTATTATTAAGATTATTAAGATTAAGAAACTGGAACAGAAATGTAAAAAGAGAGGGACCCCTGAAGGACATTCAGCTCCTAAAACCTCCGGCAGTTTAATTCACAGAAACTAGGAGTGTCTATCCTTTGAATATTATGCACAATGGGGGGCCATGGTTTAAAATGAATTATGTAAATATTAGTCAGACCAAAACTGCATGTAAACTCCTCACACCAAAACCAAATATGAAGTTTTTTTTTTTTTTTTTTTTTTTTTACAGTTTGTCTTGATGATTTGTCTTTGAGTGCCTTTTTGGTGAGAAGCAATCATTGTCTGGTCTTACTATTGATGCTACAAGTCACCTGCGCTGACAAAACCACAAAACATTATGCTCCATTTCGTTATATATTCCCCCAAAAGAGTGTGAATTTGACAAAGGAAGACAACTCTCTGCACATTTTAATTGGAAGACGTGCTGTAGCCGTTAAGAAAACAGCTCAAGCCTCTCAAAAGCTTTCCTGTGATTCTCAAAGAGATCTAGTGTCCCCACAAAAGCAACAGCTTAAAATGAAATAACGCCTTTTAGAGACTGGCCTTATGTCACAGTTTTTGAGGGCGATAAGCGGAGAGCTTCCTGGCAGGGGGTGAGCAAGTTTAGATGTCAGTGAAGGTAACTTCATTTCTAATTGCTAATTTACTGCTAATTGTCTGATTGAATCAGGTCCCCCAGGAGCTCCAGATGGTGTAACAGTGGAGGAGATCACAGACAGCACGGCTCAGCTTTCTTGGAGACCCGGCCAGGATAACGGCAGCCCCATCACAAGCTATATCATTCAGGCCAAGACAGCTTTCACAGTGGGCTGGCAAGCGGTGAACACGGGTAACAATACAGGATTAGCTAAAGCTAGTCAAGCGGAGCATCAATTCAGTGAGAGACTGAAATCACCATAGCACGTCTCATGTGCTTTTAAGAAAGAAGCTTATGCTCGCTTTGAGTACATATAAGTACCCTCTAAGTACTAAGGCAAAACGACGTAATCTTTTCTCCTGCCTTGCCGCTTGAATTTGAATTCATTCGAACAACATCCCACCCAGACAGAGATGTGAAATAGAACATTTGTTTTAATGCTTTATGACACTTCTGGCTTACTGTAAACATAGGCTCAAAGTTGTGCTCCTGTTGTTGACTTTCATGGTGGCACCTTGTAATCCAGGTATTTTCAGTTAAACCGTGGCTTTTCTGTTTGCTCTCAGTCCCGGAGGTGATTGATGGGAACACCTTGACGGCAACGGTGGTGGATCTGAACGCATGGGTGGAGTTTGAGTTCAGAGTGCTGGCGAGAAACAGCGTCGGCGTGGGGGAACCGAGTCCCGCTTCTCTTAAAACAAGAACTGAAGATGCAGGTGAGTCACCAGCGCTCTTGATTTATACACACATTTTTAACGGAAAGTCAAATCAGAAAATATCTCATTTAAATAGTTTTGCCATGTAATATTAATTCCTTTTAGGCAATTTTATTTTTGATATAATATAATTTTAGTGTAGGAATTACAATGTTGTGAATTTTTTATGGTTTAGTTATTCGTTGCCCTTATTTTAGTGCATTGTTACAGAAAAAAAAATCCTCAATATTACACCATGTGATCAACTATTAATCACTAGCTATTGATAATGTGTGCATTCAAACTATATTATTTCAGTGATTCAGTGAGATTTTTTTTTAAATGTTTTTGAAAGAAGTTTCTCATGCTTACCAAGGTTGCATTTATTTGATCAAAAATACAGTAAAATCAGCAATATACGAACATTTTATTACTAGATATAACTAGTATATGATATAATTTATTCCAGTAATGGCAATTTGAATTTTCAGAAATCTTTCTAATATGAATTATAAATACCTTTACTGTCCTTTATGATCAATTTAATTGATCCTTCCTGAATTGAAGTATTAATTTATTACTGACCCTAAACTATTGAATGGTGTTTATACATAACTGTCAATTCCATTAGCAATTTTCTTTGACCCGGTTAACAAAGAAGTTATCAGAAGCAAAATTACTCCAAGATCAGAATTTCTACCCTTCACTAAAGTATTAAGTACAGACTATTTCACAGACATAATTACTTCTGATCCGATTTAATACAACATTTCAAACTTGGTCAAATCCAGGGATAATATCATCCTCAGAAGCTACCATCCGAACACAAATTGCCTATCTAATTAGTCAGCCAATCAGAACAGAGCTTGCCAGATCGAGAAAGTGCAATCCAGTTTTGTGTGCAGTAGGTATCAGATGGTCAGTAAGCGACTGAAGGCATCCTGTGGGTGTGCTGTCTGAGGTTGAAAATCCACTAATGTTCAAGTGTCTATATTGTTCAAATGTCCCTTGATGAAGCGATACAATTTCGGTGCATTCAATGCTCAATTGCCTCTTTGTATGTTATAGAACGAAATCTTCGAGCGTTATTGTTGAGAGACTCTTGGCAAATGGTGAAATTCACTAGAAACAAAGGCAGTTAGCTCAGACGCTGCCCACAGAATTTTTTTTTAAAGCAGTTGCTAAGGGACCGGAGCTTTGTTGCATTAGATACTTGATTAAGTAAGGCTTAAAAGTAAAAGAAAAGGAATAGAAATAATAAGGAAGGTAGGGGCTGTATATATCCGCTGTACTGAAAACAAGCTGTTTTTTCTTTGTTTTTCTGTTCGCAGTTCCTGACACGGCCCCCTCCGATGTCGGAGGTGGGGGTGGCTCCAAGTCAGAGCTAGTAATAACATGGGAGGTAAGTCATCTGTCTATATTATCACTCCCTCTGTGCGAGGTAATAGTTTTGGCTAATTAAATGGAATTGAATGAGGGTGTTTATTACCTCAGTCAAAGCCAAGCCTGTTTTCCATCTGGGCCCTTTACTCCCGTAATAGCATTCAATTCAAACTTGGTTGTATATTAGAAAGCAGTTCATTTGCACTCTCAAGAGGTTGCATTACTTTGTGAAAACTGTGCGGGGTTTGGAAAAGCACTGGGTGTGAACCTGAGGCTGGATCTGGTCTGTATGTTTTAATATCACTATAGTTTCTTGTTTCCCTCCCAGCCTGTGCCTGAAGACCTGCAAAACGGAGATGGTTTCGGCTACATCATCGCTTTCCGGCCGTTGGGGAGGTCAACTGGACGCACGCCGTCACCTCCATACCATCCCAGTCCCGTTACGTGTACCGGAACGAGAGCATCCCGCCCTTTTCTCCATTTGGCGTCAAAGTGGGAGCCTACAACACCAAAGGCCAGGGACCGTTCAGCCCTGTTACCATTGTGTTCTCGGCTGAGAATGGTGAGACTGTCAATCGCATTATGAGCAGCGCACAAAAGCTTACCGTTTCACTCATTTACAGTGTTTTCAATGGATTTTTCTTTTCACCATATATTTATTCATCCATTGAAAGGTGCATAAAAAATTGAGAGAACAGGCCAGGATTGATTCCTGTACCACCAGCACTTATTACGTGCAGCGCTGAAAGAACATGGCTCATTTTATAACAAATGGTCAAGGAAAAGCGAGGAAAAGGCTATAGATCTAGATTATGTAATTCTATATCATTTTATGGGTCACTCCAACGCTGTTGCTGGCAGTTTTAGCAGTACTTTACACTTTCTTAACTGGAAATGTATTTGATGTTTTGCTAAATGTCCAAGAATCCATAATGCAATCTTCTTTTTATAGTAAGTACAAGGTAAAGCATGTACTATACTGGCTGTATGTGATGTTGTGTTGTAAATGTCAGGTGGTTGGAGCTCTGGAAACTCATGCTCAGCATTTGAAGCAGCAGTGTGGGAATCTTTCAGCTAGTTAGGATCAGTTTGAGATGAGCTATAACAGCGTGGAGTGATGAGGAGACAGTGGTGTGTCAGGAAGCTACTGCATTAATTGATTTCCTGTACAGATAATGTTCCTTCATGCCACTCATCTATCCTGTTAAAATAAAGGCTAGTAATTTACTATTTTAGAGACAAAGGGTTTTGCATCAGTCATTTATAAGTCATTTTTCATCATCCTCTGATTTGTGCACTGACATGCTTTTTGTCTCATCTTGTGTCTTCTCTTCTAATCTTGTCTCATTTCAGTTTCTTCCCTTTTTCTATCCTAGTATTGTCTTATTGCTCTTCTTTTCTCATATTCCCTTCTCTCTTTTCTTCTTGTCTTTATGCATTCATCTCTTTCTCTTTTCCTCTTCCCTCTCAGAGCCCAGTGGCATTCCAGATGGCATGTGGGCCAGAAGCATTTCTGCCACTGAAATTGAAGTGAGCTGGCACATTCTCAGCGCTTCCCCAGAAAGAGTGTTGGGCTATGAGGTGCGTCCCTTCTTCTAAATGGAAATAACTCTCTGTCCGGTTTTGAAATGCACCGTGGGTTCTGTCAGAGCCTGTCATCTCCCACGCTGCACCTCAAAGTTCCCTCTGTACCCATGGAAACGCTCTATTTGAAAATAAGAATAGGGTTCCCTGTTCTTACCGTATGCATAGGAGGCCCTCTCTGCAGCATGGACGAAATGGCTTTTCTTCATCTTTTTTGAGGGCACAGGGAACACATTACACATTACTCTGTGAAACTCTTTATCCATGCCACCCCAAACCCACTTTGTGGAAAAAAGTGGAAAAACTGTATAATAATTCTCCTGCACTGAACATAATGGCACTGTAGCATTATATCCGTGATGCTTTAGATCCCACAGTCTGTGCTTTCTCTCCATTGCTCTTGAAATCAGGTGGTGTACTGGGAGGATGACACAAAACCAGAGACCATGGGCAAAGTCAGAGTGTCTGCCAATCAGAACAAGGTTAACATCAGCGGACTGAGAGAGTACACTCAGTATTTCCTGACAGTGAGCGCTTTTAACACGGCGGGAACTGGCCCTCTGTCTCCCACCATCAATGTGACCACAAAGAAGTCCCGTAAGTATATGCTTCTTAAAATGTATCAGTTTATTTACAGTTTATCGCCTCTGCAGTTATATATTATGTTATGTCATGTCATTAACTTTTTTGTCTAATTTCAATATTTGCACTTTGTAAAAAAAAAAAAAAAAAAATCCTTTTTATTGTTTAAACAGGATAAAGAAACCTGTCATTTGATATACTTTACTGTAATTATTACATTTTTTTATTATTAAGTGTTCATTTATTTTATCAAAAACATAGCAAAAATATAACTCTTTTCTACTTTAACATTACTGTAACATTATAAATGTATTTACTGTGACTTTTTTCTAGTTTGTCCATGCTGAATAAATGTAAAGACAAATAAAGATTTGAAGGATTATTGGTTATAAGGTTAAGTCAGCATTTAATAGCTGTCATCGTTCCAAACCTTTATGTCTTTCTGTTTTGTCAGTGGGAAACAAAATTAGATATTTAAATGAATGTTCATGCTGCTCTTTCTGATGCAGCGAAAGAATACAATGACCAGCAAAAGTACCTAAGTAGTCCTTAACTTGCATACAAAAAAGACTTGGAATATAATATACAAATCATATGCACTGTTTTTATTTATGTGTTTGTTGTCCTTTCTTGAGGGTGATTATACTTGGTGACTATTTGTATTTGTTGCTGTTGTTTATGGGGGGGGGCTTTTTGGCTTTTTGCCAAGACAGCATTAAGTCATACATGTTTGAAATGCCAGAATAGTCATTCATAGTTCTAGTACTCTACGCTATATTATAGTATAGTATAATACATAATGACATTGACAGGAGAGGTGCCTGGCCTGGCTGTCTGTTTGTTGATATGTCATAATGGATTATGTGGTCACATGTACAGTAACTGATGCTGGTGTTTCCTCTCAGCACCCGGGCAGCCACCTTTGAACGTGGAGTGGAATCTGATTGGCTCTAGGCTCACTGTTCATTGGGAGCCTGTCATTTCTCTGGAGATGGAGTCAGATGTTACTGGTTATCAGGTAAGTGCTTCCCAGCAATGTAAACCTCAAAGCCAAACTGTAGGGCTTTATTTTCATTTAATCATATTAGCTTGTTCTATTCCAGTGAGCATTTAGGAAACAACTGCATTACAGTGTATACTGTATATTTCTTTTATTTGATGGTTACCCACCTTAGTGGTAACGGAAAATAAACATAAAACAAATTTATACCGCAGATCTTCAAAATATGTGCTGTACAGTATAGCGAAAGCACCAGGTGTGCTAATAAACACTACAGTTCCCTACAGTATATGATAATTTGATTTGACTTCCTTTATCGACTAAAATAGCTTGTGGTGAATAAATCTAAGTGGTTGTTAGCGCCTCTGTCATTGGTTCTCTCCAGGTGTCTTACAGAAGGAACCGGCACGAAGAAATGAACACAATAACAACAAATCTGACCTCAGTGGAGCTCACGCTACCTGGAGATGACGATTACATCATTCAGATACGAGCGCTGAGTGACGGAGGAGAAGGGATGCCAACTGAACCCATCAACATACATAAACTTAGTAAGAACTATTTTTTTAATTTGATGAATTTGGGTGTATTGGCTTTCTGAAATAAGTTTTTTTTTGTTTGTTTGTTTTTTTCAAACGTTTGGGGTGAATAATAATAATGTATACTTAAATTTAGGAATAAGGAATAGCATTTTTAAAATTCTATTTCAAGTAAATACTGTTCGTTTGAACTTTACTCATCAAAAAATCCTGAAAAAAGATCGAAGTCAGAATTTCAAAATAAAAATGATTGCTAATTCTAAAAATGCTAAAAATGAATTAAGGCAACACAACGTTAAAATGTACAGTACGAAAAAAAATGGGTGTTCATTTTGAGATTGGCTAAAGATTACATTTACCAAAAGGTGTTTTTTTTTTTAAGAGAACTTTTGTAGTCATTTAACGCTTACTTAAATCTAGTTGTAACAATAGGGGAAATGTTACAATGTGCTCCAACAGCTTTCCCTTTCTGCTGACGTCACTCATGTTGTGTGGCTATTGAATAATATTTGCAATGTAACATCTTCTTTTC
Organism: Carassius auratus; assembly: GCF_003368295.1. Taxonomy (NCBI): domain Eukaryota; kingdom Metazoa; phylum Chordata; class Actinopteri; order Cypriniformes; family Cyprinidae; genus Carassius; species Carassius auratus. The sequence goes on from NW_020525731.1 coordinate 45,635, forward strand.
ACCATCCACTCAGTTCCTGTTGAATCAAATTAAGTCCTGCCCCACATTTTTCTAATCAAATATCCTAAAAGTGTAAGAAAACTAAAATCTCACCTCACCTGACACAGATCTTTCCAAATCAGAGTGGTGATATCACTTTGTTGCTGAATAGTTTACTCAATGTTTATTCCATCCATCTCTTCTTGTGGACCAGTTGTGAAAAATGACTCTGAAAAAGCGTATGAGCCAATCACACTGCTGTGAAGTCACTGCTTATATTTGCTGATTACCCTTTAGGACTTTTATGAAAATACAACAAGCTCAAGGGAGGCCAAAAAATAAATGCTACCATCCCGGTGTCCCTGCTGGACAGTGTTACTTTAGAAAAATTAGTGATTTATGAATTCGATTTTATCAGTTGTTTATATTCGGCTCATTTATTTAATGTCTGCATCCTTACACAATATTAAATTTCCGTATGTGAGTTAAACCTGCAGGCGTGTGCAAAGCACATCCACTGCCCTCCTCTTTCAGTGCCCATGATGTAAAAGATAAATATTCAATGTCAAAGGGATATTAAACACACAGGCCTCTATAAAATAAACAATGCACAGTTGACCTCATAATGTTCTACTCCTGTTCCCTCGAGTGAAGAGCGCAGATGCAGTTTGCAGCACAGAGTTTAATGTGCCTCTCTAAATGAGTTCTCAGTGATTTCATGTGTCCTCCTCGTACACCTTTTATTCTCCACTGGGCTAAGCAGTCTGATCTTTATTAACTAGCCCAAGCTCTCGCCATCTATCTCTGCCTGTTGGTCTTCTCTCCCCCATGCATTCAACGTCACAGGCTGATGCAACTGCACGGGACAACTGTTCTCTGTGGCTTACTGTTCACATTTTTCATCTAATGGCCCACAATGTCTGGTTTTCAAGAAAAAGCCCTGACTCTGTTAATGTTGGAAATTATTAACTGTGCCAATAGGTTTTCCAACCTGCTTTAATATGAATTAGTCATTTAAACTGGGAAAGTCTGCTCAGTGTGCATCTGCTGGACCTCAGTGAAAATGCAACTGTTTTTAATCTAATTTCAAAAATGATGGAAATGTAAATTAAGCTTTTGAACAACTGTGTACATTAATGTTTCAGTTCCATTCTGTTACTATAGTTCGCCCCAAAATGAAAATTTGCTGAAATTGTACTGACACTCAGGACATCCAAGATGTAGATGAGTTTGTTTCTTATTGCAACAGATTTGGAGAAAAGTTTGCATTATATTACTTGTTCACTAATGGATCCTTTGCAATGAATGGGTGCCGTCAGAATGAGTGTCCAAACAGCTGATTAAAACAACATAATAATTCCCAAGTAAGCCACAACTAACAGTCTTGGACTGTTTTTGCTTGTAAAAAGTGTTTGATATGTGCATATTTCACTCCTGATTCAGACTCCTTTTTCTTACTGGAGAAAGCAGGAAAATGGATAAAGGAATCACATTTTAGCGGGAAACAAAGGTTCGAAATTGAAATACTAATTGATGATAGATTTGTTTATTATAAACACAATTTTTCTTTTCACAAGATGTTAATGGGTGGACTGGAGTCTGGATTATTGTGATGTTTTATCAGTTGTTTGGACTCTCATTCTGACGGCACCCATTCACTGCAGAGGATCCACTGGTAAGATAGAGATGTAATCTCAGGCTGATGATACACAGGGCAATTTTAGGCAATGTTGCTATCAACAGGCAATCAGGTGAGACACAGGGCACACAACTGATCTAAAGTATCCAGATAGAAATGTGTTACTCATCCTCAATGGGAAAGCGCCCCAAACAACATTGCTCAAAGTTGTCAGGCAAAGTTGCTTAAAAAGTTGCACCATGTATCATCAACCTTAGTCTATATTCATCAATTACAAGTTAATAATCTTCAGTACCTTTAAGTCCCGTTTTCCATGTTTCAGGTATGAGTGTACGAGGGTCCAGAGCCTGGCGACCCAACCCCATCTCCGTCTCCTTGCTTTCTATCATTGCGTTATCCACACTGCGACTGGCTTTGTGTTAACAGTCTGAAGGATCGAACGTCCTCTGAACGGTTTGATTGCCCACAGTCTTCCTCGCTGTGGAATCGCTGGAGATATGCACTGAAACACTTTTGAAGAGAGATTTTCGACCTATCTCTCGAAGCATAACGGGAAAACGTCAGCATCACAATGGTTGGATTTTGTGTCCATGTGTTATGTACTGTGTATCATTGTGTCCTTGCCAGTGATCCGAGACCCTAACAAGGTTTCAACCGAGGGTTTTTGAAGCGTACCAGTGTACGAGGAGGGATGAGTCATGTTGCTGCACTAAGATTTCATCTTCTCATTCATCCCTCAGAACAAATGCCTTACTTCCATGTAAATGCCAAAGTAGTTTAACATCATTGGCTTCTAAGCTACTGTTTGTCAAACTTGTGATTGTTTTGTAATTATCACATCATTAATTGAAGGATAAGTTCACCCAAAAATCATTTACACACCCTCATGTAGTTGTCATGTGACTTTCATTTTTCTGTGGGACACAAAGAAGCAATTTTAAAGAATGTTCCCATGCAATTACAGTGAATGGAGACAGAGGTAATAGTAAAAGTAATAGTTCAATCAAAAAATTTAGTGAAAATGTACTTATCCTCAGGTCATAGGATACAGATGAGTTTGTTTCTTCATCAGAACAGATTTGGAGAAATGTAACATTTACATCCCTTACTCATCAGTGGATGATCTGCAGTGAATGGGTGCCGTCAGAATGAGAGTCCAAACAGCTGATAAAAACATCACAATAATCCACAAGTAATCCACTCCATCTTGAAAAGTGAAAAAACACTTGTTTGTAAGAAACAAATCCATCATTAAAGCATTTTAACTTTTTCAGTATGGCTTCTGGCCAAAATATGAGTCTATAATCCATAAAACTGTTTCCTACAGTGAAAAAGTCCATCCCCTGTTGTCCTCTAACATCAAACTCCACTAAAATATTTATTTAGAACTGTTTTTAGCTTTTAAATGGTGCATATTTCTCTCCTGATTCAGACTAGAATACATTCTCACTGCAGTAAATAATATTAGAGGACCTGGAAGCATTAAAGTAAAAATAAAATCTTGCAGATGGATTTGTTTGTTACAAATACTCATATTTTCTATTCACATGACATTGATGGACTGGAGTAGTGTGGATTACCTCTGACGGCACCCATTTACTGCAGAGGATCCATTGGTGAGCAAGTGATGTACTGCTAAATTTATCTAAATCTGTTCGGACGAAGAAACAAAATCGTCCACATCTTGGATGGCCTGACGGTGAGTACATGTTCAGCAAATGACATTTTTACTATTCCTTTAAGCTTTATTGAGGCCATGAAAGCACCATAAAAATGTCATAAAAGTGGTGCATACAACTTGTATTCTATGTCAACTCTTACAAATTCATCTGAGAATTTTGTGTGAGAAGCAAGCTGAATTTTAAGTTATTCACTAATAATCTTCTCCTCCGTGGAACTGTGACTGAACTGAGTCCAAACTGAGTTGTGGATGATTCGTATTCTTCAAAACTTAACATTTATTTGTTCCAGGGAAAAAAGAGAGGCATTTGGAACAACATGAGGGGGAGTAAATAATGAAAGAAAGAAAGCAATTTTGAGTGTGAATGATCCCTTTAAGCTGCTTTTTGCTATACTTGTGATTGTTTTGAGATCCCATCATTAATTAACATTTAGCCTTTGCTTATTAGTTCAGTTATTGGTTCAAGAGTTGTCTCTGTGCCTTATCTATGTTTTAGCACACGCAAGGCTTGCATTTGTTTGCTCCATGCACCATGTTGCAGCTACATTCATCTAGTATTCATGATTGTCGAAGTGCTACATTCACAGGTTTTGAGACAACGAGACTAGGTGAGGTTATGGGTAAATTTGTCTACAGTTACAACGATAAAGTAATGATATCATATGATAGTAACATAAGGGAGCTCTTTAGACTTTTATGGATATGCTAGAGATGTTCTTAGCTCAAAATTTGCATTTAAGACCTTTAATGCAGTCATAATAATTTGGTTTAAAAAAGAAGTGTCATTTTTGGCGATCAAAAATAGTGATAGGTGGGTGAAAATGTAATTTTGAGATGAGCAACCACTTATTACAGTATTGCAATATGTTTTAGATTTTCTTTCCTCACTAACAAAATTCTGGAGCGCTAAAGCCAAATTTTTAATTACCCTTTTTTTTTTATAAATATCCCTTTATTATCCCTTGTGAAAAAGAAATGTGCGTAGTTGGATTACATGTGCACTATTTATTTGTATTTATTTGTAGTGTAGTGCCACTTAAAAGTGTATTTTTTAAAAAGTACTTGCAGATAATATATTAATGAAAAAGGCCACTTTAGTGTATTTGTAAAATTAAATTTTCATTTTCATGACTGTCTCTTATGACTTCACAGTCTGTAATAATGCCAAATTCATATTTTTAGTTTTTCACTAACCACGCATAATATTTTATTTTTCTCAAAAACACAATCATGTACATACATGCTGCTCACATATTATTATAGCCCAGTTTGTGCTGATTACAGTGAGATTAGACTTTAAGCCATTTAGATGTGTATAAGAAACTGAAAAAAAGCACAAATATCAGGGCATGACAAAACTTCTCCAGGCCCCAAAAATACCCTTAGACTCCAGAGGGTTAACTATAAATTACATTTTGAATCATTGTTTTAATAATATTTTGTCATTCTTTAAAGAAGTACACTTATCTTGATGGGTTGACATATATGCACATGTAAAGTACATTTAAAGTTAATAGATTTATAGCGATTGCAGCATTGCCAAATGTGTAATTGCATACAATTAAATACACAACAAACACCTTACAGTAAAACTGACATTATAGCATTTTCGTGTTTACCATGAATACATATCAGTACATTCATCAATACACTTCAACCATATTTTATAAGACAATACAAGTGATTATAAAATTTACATTAAAGTATATTATTTCCATGGCAAGTCACCTTTTTAAAAGGATACTTAAGTGTACCTCTTTTACACAAGGGATAGCTCAAGTATTATACTTTTTTATCTTGTCAATTTTTTCTTTTAATATATTTTGAGATTTCTGTTTTGGAAAACAAGTGAAAATGAGTGAGGCTGATAGGACAGGTTTAATGTATTAACAATCTATTAAGCACTACAGCATACACTCAAGATTTAAGTTGTTTTTATATATAACAACAAATTAGAATCAGCTTTTGCTACTTTCTTTGCCCTCGGCTTATCTGCACACTGTTATATCTTATAGCATATTCAGTCTGCTGCCGTTGTGTCTTCACACAGCAGAGTACGCAAACAGCCATTGCTTTTAGTACAGATAGTACAGATATCAGCTCATCCATAGTTATTATTTCATTTTGAAAGTGTGGCAGCACTAGATACTTCACACATCTGTTGCATCTTAAACCAGATATGTTGAATGGTTGCTATTCTTCTGGCCATATACTGTAGATTGTGACTTGTTCTTGTGTGACTGCTAAAAGTTCTGGTACTTTATGTATTCTAAGCTTGTTTAGCAGACCTCAGATAAATAGTTAGTGTTTTATTTGTCACTTTCTCACTGTGCTGGACTGCGGTGCAGATTCTAGGCCACTCACCAGATGCTCCTCAGGGCCTTTATCAGCTGAATCAGATGTATTTTGGAAAGTTTGGGGGGAAAACTTGCTTACACAGTAGCGCTCAAATTGCTTTGGACTCTTTCAGTCCTGGTGATTAAAGGAATAGTTAACCCAAAATAAAAAAAAATAGCTGTTGGTGAAATTTACTCACCCTCAGGCCATCTAAGACGTAGATGAGTTTGTTTCTTCATCAGAACAGATTCAGAGAAAACAGCATCAAATCAGTTGTTCATCAATTGATCCTCTGCGGTGAATGGGTGCCGGCAGAATGAGAGTCCAAAAAGCTAATGAAACATCACAATAATCCACTCTCCAGTACATCAGTTAATGTATTGTGGAGGGAAAAGATGCATGCAAGAAATGAATCCATCAATAAGGCATTTTAACTTGGCCAAAATACCAATCCATAATTCTTATTACTTGTAGATTATTATGATGTTTTCCTCAGATGCTTGAACTCTTTTATTCTGACGGCACCCGTTTCACTGGTGTAATACTAAATTTGATGAAGAAACAAGGGTGACCTGATGGTGAGTACATTTTCAGCAAATAAAATAATTCCTTTAATTATCATGCTCATACCAAAACACACGTGGCCTAAAACGTTGCTGCTGAAAGATATAAACACAAGAACGATGAGAAATTGAGAGTGATGATCTGAAAGCACATGATTTGACTGATCCTTACCGTAATGTAGAAGCCATTAAACCACGCTAATAAATTACAGTGCACTCTGCAGGGGCTTTTGACCAAATCTACAAGGGAATAATGATTATTAGGAGAGCCGAAGACAAGATGGATGTGAGATGAGCAGCATGATGAGCTGTATCAGGACTGTCCAGACTGGAGCAGCTGTACTTTACGTTCTTTTGTTTCTCCTCACGAAAGGGACGTGGCCACCTTTCTGTGTCATTGCAGGATGACCGCACTCAAAGGGCCTCTGTGTGACTCTCACATCTGCACATTTGAGGAGACTCCAGGGTGTTGTTCGAGGCCGCCCGCACACTCAGCCTTCGTTTCGTAAGGTCAAATAGGAAGCAGTCCGAAGCGAGAGTAAATGAAAAGTCGCATTGTCCCTACAGACTTGCCGTACGATATAGATGTCACGTCAAAGCTCTTGAATGTTTTTGTGTCCGGGATGAAGGCTGCTGCATGATTTTGATTTAACCTTTGATAATGGCTGCTGACATTTAGGTGCCTGTTGGGACTTGTGTATTTAGTTCTGGATTGTCAGCCCATTTTGTGAATATTATTCAGATTTACTCCGGAGTTGCTTCAGAGTACTTCATCTGAGATCCTTAAGTGCTTTTTATAAATGAGAAAAAAACAAAAACAAAAAAAAAAAAATCATTGTTTTATGTGATTGCTTCTGAAAAGGGTAAAAAAAAAAAAAGTGTTTTGTATTTTGTAAGTATTGTTATGTTGTTTCAGTTTTATGACATCAAACTTGTAATGGCTTTTTGTTAAAGGTCAAGTGTTGTCCTTTAAAAGTAAAGTAAATTGATTATGGCTGTCACAGACTGATTCGTGGAAAGATTATGTAGTGAAATGCAAGATTTTGGTCCTCTTTGGTTGAAATGTCGACGAGATCAAGATTAACTTGAGTTTCCGTGTGTTAGATTCAAATAGATCCACCTTCTATATGAATATGTGTAACAACACTTGACCTAACGTTTTGATATTTCTATATTAATACATTGTTTATTGAAAACATCTCTGTGAGATGACATACCCGCGATAAATACTGTTTTCATATTGAAAAGAACTGAACTGTGTATAGTAAAGAAGTGCATGTTGATTGTTTAATGTGTGTACATTTTGTAAAGGAAATTTAATAAAACAACTTATTGGAGATTTACCTCCATAATGTCATTGTGCCAAGTCCTTTTGTTCTAGTGTGTATATATATGTATATATATATATATATATATATATATAATATACTACTTTCAACAGCATAATTTCATGATGAACCCAGCACTTACATTTATTATTACTTACATCTATTATTGTTTTATTTTTTATACATATACTTTTTTATATCACTGCACCCTTATAAAGGGAACCACTACAAGTATGTTTGCTCCACATAAAGCTTTACCAAGTTGCCCAGTGCCTAATGTGATCATACTGCCTTCAAAATCAAAATAAATACCTTGGTCCAAAGGCCCGCAGAAAAGCCACAGAAAAACTGTAACCTCATTAGCTCATCTATAGTGTCCGATTTGCAGGGTTTCACCCTAAATTACATTGCAAATGTCAAAATAACATATGCTTTCAATAATTTGTTTTATGCAATCGTTTTACACAAGCTATTTAACTGTGCTTAATATTGAAATACCTGTCACAAATGCTGAATTATGATAACTCGGGCCTTGCACCACAGCTGCCTTTCTGCAAATTTGTCCTTTGCCCTATCATTACACTGTTTAAACCAGTTCGAAATAATGCATGGGCTGTTTAGGCCTGTTACGAGACTAATAGATTTCAGTG
>NW_020525732.1:0-31798 GCF_003368295.1 Carassius auratus
GTGTGTTGCAAGATGCAGGGAGGGAGTAGGGAGGGAGGGGAGAATGGAAAGAAGTTTTGGAAATAGAATGGAGGTTGAAGGAGACTGGTCTCTGTAAGCAAAACACTATAGAATATGCAATGCTCAATAGGTAAGCCCTGTCTTCCGAATGAAAGAGACGAACAGTAAGTCAGTGCGTCACTACAGCTGCCATTTGAAGCTCCCTAAGTTCTATAGAAACAGTCAACTGCTCATTGGACACGTGCTTAGTACTGGGCTGCCATGGCGGAGCGGTTAGCTACAGCTCGTCCGCTGAGGATCTGTCATGTTGGTGGGGTTAGCTGCAGGCTTGTCCGCTGAGCCACTCCCATGGTGGTGCTGTGGTAAGCTGTAAGATCATCCACCTCAGAGGCTGCCGTGGTGATGTTGTTAGCTGTATGATCGTCCACCTGAGGGGCTGCCATGGTGGTGCTGTTGTTAGCTGTATGATCGTCCACCTGAGGGTCTGCCATGGTTGTGCTGTTGTTAGCTTTATGATCGTCCAGCTGAGGGCTGCCGTGGTGGTGCTGTTGTTAGCTGTATGATCGTCCACCAGAGGGGCTGCCGTGGTGGTGCTGTTGTTAGCTGTTTGATCGTCCACCTGAGGAGCTGCCGTGGTGGTGCTGTTGTTAGCTGTATGATCATCCACCTGAGGGGCTGCCGTGGTGGTGCTTTTGTTAGCTGGATGATCGTCCACCTGAGGGTCTGCCGTGGGTCGTGCTGTTGTTAGCTTTATGATCGTCCAGCTGAGGGGCTGCCGTGGTGGTGCTGTTGTTAGCTTATGATCGTCCACCAGAGGGGCTGCCGTGGTGGTGCTGTTGTTAGCTGTATGTTCATCCACCTAAGGGTCTGCCGTGGTGGTGCTGTTGTTAGCTGTATGTTCATCCACCTGAGGGTCTGCCGTGGTGGTGCTGTTGTTAGCTGTATGATCATCCACCTAAGGGGCTGCCGTGGTGGTGCTTTTGTTAGCTGTATGATCATCCACCTGAGTGGCTGCCGTGGTGGTGCTTTTGTTAGCTGTATGATCATCCACCTGAGGGGCTGCCATGATGGTGTTGTTGTTAGCTGTATGATCGTCCACCTGAGGTGCCGCCGTGGAGGTGCTATTGTTATGAGCCCCTGCTCCCGAACGTTTGTTAATACCAAGTAACTCCATTTATTTATTTATTTATATTAAGAACTTTTTTTGATGCAGTTCGAAAGGATGGAAGAAAGGATGCTGGGATAAAAGGATGTCTGAGTGGGGGATGGGAGTCGAGGAAGGGAGGATATAGGAGGACGACAGGAGGTAGGGAAAGGAAGGGAGAGAGTGAAATTGAGAGGTAAAGAGAGGGTAGTATAGGTTGCAGGAAGGGTGGAAGAAGTGATGTTGGGATGAAAGGATGTTTGTGAGTGGGTGTATTGCAAGATGCAGGGAGGGAGGTAGGGAGGGAGGGGGAGAATGGAAAGAGGTTTTGGAAATAGAATTGGAGGTTGAAGGAGACTGGTCTCTGTAAGCAAACACTATAGAATATGCAATGCTCAATAGGTAAGCCCTGTCTTCTGAATGAAAGAGACGAACAGTAAGTCAGTGCGTCACTACAGCTGCCATTTGAAGCGTCCCAGTTGCTATAGAACCAGTCAACGGTCTTAGACTGCTGACTGGTGCTGTTGTTAGCTGTATGATCGTCCAGCTGAGGGGCTGCCGTGGTGGTGCTGTTGTTAGCTGTATGATCGTCCACCTGAGGGGCTGCCGTGGTGGTGCTTTTGTTAGCTGTATGATCATCCACCTGAGGGGATGCCGTGGTGTTGCTTTTGTTAGCTGTATGATCATCCACCTGAGGGGCTGCCATGATGGTGTTGTTGTTAGCTGTATGATCGTCCACCTGAGGTGCCACCGTGGAGGTGCTATTGTTATGAGCCCCTGCTCCTGAACGTTTGTTAATACCAATTAACTCCATGTATTTATTTATTTATATTAAGAACTTTTCTTTGATGCAGTCCGAAAGGTCTAACTGAATCTGACATCATTATCACATGGTACAGCTGATTGGTTCTCTCCTGTATGGGTAGCTATTAATCTCTCTGCTCAACATTCAAACATATGACTAGTGCTTTTGCCGCATGCTTCAAGAAAGCGGAATCAATGTCTAAGATAAGTGAATGCTCTTCTAATCCATATCACTGTGTGTATTGCATGGTCTCTCTAATTACATCCAAAAATAAGCAACCGCAACTATAATAAAGTAAAAACAAAGTGTTATGCTAGCTGTTTGCATTGCATGCAGGAGCAAAATATTAAGCACATTAGCAGCATCTAAATGCAATTACCAGCTAAATCCTTAATGCATGTGCTTATACAGCTAGAACAAAATGCAGTTTAGAGCAAATGTAATCGCTCAAGGACATACCGATTGTAACTATCGAAATTCGACTCCATTTTAGAACCGACTGCAAATTTTACGATTCCTGCATTCGCTTTTCAATTTGATTAAAAACAAGTGCAGGAACGGAAAGAATTTGCACCCTGTCTGTGTGCAGCACAAAGGAAGGGCAAGTGCTTGCACACAAAGCAGCGGTCAGCGGAATGGTTTGTGTCCATTCTCGGACCATTCCATGTATTCCATCCAATATACAGAAAACTACATCAATATATCATCATGAACACGTTTTTGTCTTACCTGAACGTAAACAGATGAGAAAGAAAACACATGTACAGTATTTTTGCTTAAAGAGGCAACGTGCTGCCTGTCATTAAAAAAGAAAACTATGCAGTGTTTTTAAACGTTTGATTAGTTTCTTTATTTATTTATGATATTGCTAATTTATGTGTTTGTTCCTATCTCTTTTATTACTGAGTTTACTTCTCTTTAACACTTTAATATTTAAAATGTATATTAATCTAGTTGTTTTTGCTATGGTATTTTTTTAAAGCCCAGGCAAAATTCCTCTTGCAGTATTTTGTAGGCTGCTGATTTTTGATCATGTTATTCATCTGCAACAGCATGCTTTGTAAAAAGACAGAATACATGTTTATCATCTAAATGTTTTTTTTTATATTGGATTTTTTAAATCTTATTGGAATCGATAAGAATCGGAATCGATAAGCAGAATCTGATAAAATTCAAATGACCAAACCCTACCCTACCCTAATTGTAACAGACATGTAACAAGTTAAATGAAATAAGCATTCTTATGTATGCATTTTAGAGGGGGTTCACCATGTACATTGGCGTTATCTCACTGTTTACATTCCTTATTTCAAAAGTTGATGTTTCATTGTGATTAGTGTTTGGTTGATTTTTTAGCTGCACGCAGCATCAGAAGCATTAGCTTATCACGGTTATATCAATGACAGTGTTGTGGGAGAGAAATCATTAAGGCTGTTGTAGTCCCAAATAACATGCATTATGGCTGGTGTAGTTTGTAGAAATGTTGTTCGTGTGACGTTTGCTCTCACAGTGCTGTACAGTTCAGAAAATTGAGTGTCTAATTAGAGTTTGGTCAGCGTGTTAGCCCAGGCACACATAGGCACACATGAGGTTCACATGACTCTTTAGAGAAGCAGCAATATTTCTTACATGCTCACAGCAGCATGTTGTGGATGTATTTGCAGTAGCAAGTCTCTGTACTTGCTCTGCCACAGCAGCAGCATTGTAGCAGATCTATTCTGCCAAGACAAAATACATTAAAGGGGTCATATGATGCGATTTCAAGTTTTCCTTTCTCTTTGGAGTGTTACAGGCTGTTTTGTGAATAGATAAGATCCATAAAGTTGCAACAACTAAAGTGATAAACCTGAAAAGATCTTTATAAAACTTAAGACTCATCCACGCCATTTAAACACACAGTGACACGTCTAGATCACTGTGTGGGAAGATTTGTATAACACCACCCAAATGTTTACACAAAGAAAGAAGGTGTAACTTTGATTCTCACTGTAGTATTGTGCTACCGCCTCCAAGTCATGGACATGCTGTGTGTTTTGTTGTCAAAGTGAAAATACTTTATTTTCATATCAGTATTCATCAGATGTCATCTTCCTCTGGATGCAGATTGTCTGTGGAAAGGATTTTTCTCATGTTTTTAGATGTCTTTAGGAGCACTTTTCACTCTTCTCAAGTAGACAACCCAATTATCTGCCAGCGGGGTAAGAAAAATAATATAAATGCAAACGGAAACCAGATAATTTTTCTCACAAACCACTTTCCTTTTCATCATGCAGACACTGTAATGTGACAAAATTGGTCTTTTTACACAGAATCCTGTAAATGAGGAGGCTGCATTAATTCATAGGACGTTAAATTTACATCAGAAGAGAACTTCTTTTTTTTTCATTTAATTTTGCCATATTAACATGCATATATATTTAAAGCAGTCACACTTTTAAAGGGACAAGTTGTAGGACCTGCCATAAGACGCAGACGCAGCGGCTCTTAGCTCTCCTGTTTGGTGTTTTTTTTTTTTTGTGTGGTTTTATATTTGTTTTCAAATTTGTTTGTCGAGACATGTAATGCATACATTGCCTACGAACGTCAGAACTTAATAGAGTATGGATCTCAGTGCAAGCGTACTAATTTTCAGTGGACTCACAACATACCGAAGGACATAGCAAGAGCACTGTGATCTCCATCGATTGTTATCAGACCATGCAGCTGATGCAGGTGGCGGACGGAGAGGAAGCAAAAATGAGGATGCAGGGCAGGACTAACGTTACTTGTTTGGCTACATAAACAACCGTTTAAACCACTGCTTCTGAGCATCTTTGTCACCATTGCCACATCAATAACTGCCAGATCCATAAATGGATGAGTTGGAGCTACAGTTAGCAATAAATTGTCTTGTTCAGGATTGCTGTCTGATGATAATAACTGAAACCTGGCTGCACACTGTAATTCCTTACGCTGCGGTCAAACTATCAGGACACGCAATCCACCAGCAGGAAAGAAACAAAGACTCATGTAAGAGCAGAGGAGGGGGACTTTGCATCTTTGTGCACAACGATTGGTGTAACAACAGCAATATTATAGACACGTACTGCTCGCCTGACTTAGAACTGATGTCTGTTATAAGTAGACTGTTCTATTTACAGAGAGAGCTAAAAGTAGTAATGCGGTGACTGCGGTGTACATCCCATCAGATGCTAATGCTAGTGCTGCTCTCACTCAGTTACATAGCACTATTTGTCGCGTTTCCACCGAAATTACCCGGAACATTTGTACCAGGAACTTTTTTTCCCAGGAACTTTTTCCCCCCCAGACCTGTTGCTTTCTGCATCTCCACCCCAGTGTAAAGTACCGGGAAGATTAGGCAAATAGACTGGTGACGTAGGTCTGCGCGATTCTCAATACAAAGTACCGCTGATTTAAAAAAAAGTATGCTGATTTTGGACGTGCATCCTCGGTAGTTAGTTCAGACTTTGTGCATTCGTCTCGGGAGTGTGATTTCCGCGACGACGCAAGTCCGGTAAATCTATAAACAGCAGTGTACTTGATAACTTCAGTCAGCTCGTCTTGGCTACTGCAATTTTCCTCTCTGTATATTTACAATAACACGAAATTGGATATCAAATACCACTGCCTCCTTTGGTTTTCATTTAAGCGTAATAACAGCTGCAGAAATGTACTTAGTTCAGGGATATGTGTATATGCAGCCATTACAATTAAACGAAATATTATATAAATTTGCCTTTTTTATTTTCATTTTAACATATAGATAAATTGAATACAGACCAAAGAAAACCTGTTAGATTTATCCCGCAGCTGAATTATATTTTATGTTTAACCACTAAAGACACATCACAGCCAGCGGCACATATCAGAAGGTCTAGCCGAAGTGAGGCTGCTCTCTGCGGATACATGAGGACTGAGCTCCCGCTGATCGAGTGGAGCTCACCGTCTACGAGATCGGCGAAATATATTTTTAAATAGGCGCTGTCTTTATAAATAAACCATAGATTTGAGTTTTAAACAACTACATTCTCACCTGAAATACTTTTAAAATTACATTTCATGACACAGTAACAGTAATATTTGAAAATGATCCAAATAAATGGTGTTTGAACTCAACCAATGCTGCGTGAACTCAGATGGATTTGGCTACTGCAATTTTCCCCTCAGTATATTTACAATAAAACGATATCAATCAATCAATCACCTTTATTTATATAGTGCTTTAAACAAAATACATTGCGTCAAAGCACTGAACAACATTCATTTGGAAAACAGTGTCTCAATAATGCAAAATGATAGTTAAAGGCAGTTCATCATTGAATTCAGTTATGTCATCTCTGTTCAGTTTAAATAGTGTCTGTTTTTATTTGCAATCAAGTCAATGATATCGCTGTAGATGAAGTGACCCCAACTAAGCAAGCTAATATATAGGATATAGGATATAAAATACCACTGCCTCCTTTTGTTTTCATTTAAACATAAGAACAGCTGCAGAAATGTACTTAGTTCAGGGATATGTGTAATGTTATATACAGCCATTACAATGAAACGAAATATTAGACTTGCCTTTTTTATTTTAATTTTAGCTTATAGATAAATTGAATACAGACCAAAGAAAACCGGTTAGATTTACCCAGCAGCTGAATTATATTTTATGTTTAACCACTAAAGAGACATCAGAGCCAGTGGCACATATCAGAAGGTCTATCCGGGGTAAGGCTGCTTCTCGTCGGATAGATGATCACTGAGCTCCCGCTGATCGTGTGGAGCTCACCGTCTTCGAGATCGGCGAAACACTTTTTTTAAATAGGCGCTCCCTTTATAAATAAACAACAGATATGAGTTTTAAACAACTACATTCTAGCCTGAAATACTTTTAAAATTACATTTCATGACACAATAACAGTAATATTTTGAAAATGTTTATCCGAATAAATGGTGGTTAAACTCAACCAATGCTGCGTGAACTCAACCAATCAGGATGTTTAGCCCCAAAGTCCCGCCCCCGAAAGTTCCGGAACTTTGAAAAAGTACCACCTCGCCAGCAGGGACTTTCTGAGGGGCATTTTTTTACCCTGAACTTTATTTAGTTCCTGGTTCCTGCGGTGGAAACACAACAATTACCAGGCCAAAGTCCCTAGTTCCTGGGTAAAGTACGGAGTGCACATCATAGCGGGTTTAATCAGACATGTCTGAAAACAGTTCTACCTAAATTCAAGAGTGCAACCAGAGGGAAAACTAGACTGGATCATATGTATTCCAGCACTAAGTGTGCCTAGGGCCGCAGCCCTCCCACACCTGGGACAGTCAGATCACTAGTCGCCTTTCCACTCGGACCAGTGTGAGCCAGGGCTTAAAATGAGCCGGGCAGGGCTAATAGCCTCAGACCTGTAGCACCGAGGCCAAAATAGTGCTGCATTTCCACCATTGAGGCAGAAGCTCCTCTGCACTTCACTAAAACCAGCCGTTTACACGCCTGTCAGGAATAACGCCATGAAACCCCATCACTTCAGCAACAAATGCTGTTTTATAACAAAGTTCGGGAGGAACAGTCGCAGTTCATTAACCTGATTAACACAAGTGGAGACCAATCAGTAATCAACTCATGACAAGGTATAAATAACAGCAGAACCTACCTCTGTTCATTGACAGTTTTCAGCATCCCGGTTCGCGCTGTCTGTCATCTTATCACAGACGAAATTTTCCTTCCAGCAAGGAGATCCATACAAAGGAGATTTTTCAGATCTGCTAATTTTGCTGACTATGATCATTAAACACGGCCGTTGAGCACCATCAAACGTCATCGCAACAGCGGCTCTTCTTGCCAAGCCACACGTCATGGCCAATTGACCGCGCAAAGCTCGAGCTCGCCTCGCTTGACACCACGATTGATCCGATCAAGACCGGGCTCTCTTTGACGCTAGAATCGCAGCACCAGCAGGCATTCAACCAGCCCGCTCCTCAGTTCTTACTGCAGCAAGCCTCTCTCACTTCCCGCCGTGGCTCAGCCTTTCACCGCAGCTTTTCCGGCCGAGGCGCAGTTTGAGGCCACCTCCTCTAGCGGCGCAGACCGTGCGTCATAAATCAATACATTTTCAGGTGAAGATGCTAAATACAGGTTTGCGGCTAGAAAGTAGTGCGGGAGCTGCATGGAGTTCCGATCACATATGTACGTGGAAATTTAGAACCAAATTGAGCCTTGGGCGCGTTCAAATATTTAAACTTCTGCAACCAGACCGCGTGCAAACACACTCGGCCACGCTACACTGCACTCCTGCGCTCTCCGGCTCGCTACGACAGGTGGAAAGGCCTCCCTGATGCTGACTAGTGCGAAAAGCTGCATTCTAATCCTGTTTTTCGTAAAACAAACCTGATCCATAGCAGGTTAGGGCTTGCGGCAATGTTGCTGTCACAGCAAGTCTGAGGCGAGTTGTGCAGAACAGATCAACTAAAATCGTCAGCAATGAAACTTTCAGTAGTCACTTAACCACAGAGGAGAACAGTGCCCCGGGAGCAGGACTCAGTCTGACTGCTTTAGCAGAAAGGAGATAGGCTGAGCACCTGGCCGCTGAAAGGCAAAGTGTACTCTCACCACGTTTTCAGAACCTTCATCGAGTATACACAGGGCCTCTGTAATTAAAACCACAGCTGGCAGCGGTGGGATTCGAACCCACGCCCCCAGAGAGAAGAACAACAACGCTACCACACTAAGCCCTTTTCAATGAGTAAAACTGGCTGTTTCCATCCTTTTGCCTACTTATTGCTTTCCACTGTTATTTTTTTCAATGAGTAAAACTGGCTGTTTCCATCCTTTTGCCTACTTATTGCTTTCCACTGTTATTTTATTCAAGCGATTTTTCCTGTTTTGAAGTAACTTCACTGTGATTGTAAACTATTGACGTCCCTGCTTCAACACGGTGCATCTGTAAGGAAGGAGCAGAGGCCGTGACAGGCTTTCAGCACCGACTTGGCTAAATTGCAAGGAATGTAAAAGCGGCTGAATTTGGACGTTCACGCAGCATCACTTTGCGCAGCCTTCAAAAAGCATCTACTGGCAGCGGTGGGATTCGAACCCACGCCCCCAGAGAGACTGGAGCCTAAATCCAGCGCCTTAGACCACTCGGCCACGCTACCAGGTTGATATCTTTCCATTCCTTTTTCCGCCTTCCACCTTCCGGAAATAGAGGCAACGCTACCACACTAAGCCCTTTTCAATGAGTAAAACTGGCTGTTTCCGTCCTTTTGCCTACTTATTGCTTTCCACTGTTATTTTTTTCAATGAGTAAAACTGGCTGTTTCCATCCTTTTGCCTACTTATTGCTTTCCACTGTTATTTTATTCAAGCGATTTTTCCTGTTTTGAAGTAACTTCACTGTGATTGTAAACTATTGACGTCCCTGCTTCAACACGGTGCATCTGTAAGGAAGGAGCAGAGGCCGTGACAGGCTTTCAGCACCGACTTGGCTAAATTGCAAGGAATGTAAAAGCGGCTGAATTTGGACGTTCACGCAGCATCACTTTGCGCAGCCACAGCAGTCTTCCAAAAGCATCAACTGGCAGCGGTGGGATTCGAACCCACGCCCCCGAAGAGACTGGAGCCTTAATCCAGCGCCTTGGACCGCTCGGCCACGCTACCCTGCACCCCTGCGCTCTCCGGCTCGCTACGACCGGTGGAAAGGCCTCCCTGATGCTGACTAGGGCGAAAAGCTGCATTCTAATCCTGTTTTTCGTAAAACAAACCTGATCCCTAGCAGGTTAGGGCTTGCGGCAATGTTGCTGTCACAGCAAGTCTGAGGCGAGTTCTGAAGAACAGATCAACACAGGATTGACTAAAATCGTCAGCAATGAAACTTTCAGTAGTCACTTAACCACAGAGGAGAACAGTGCCCCGGGAGCAGGACTCAGTCTGACTGCTTTAGCAGAAAGGAGATAGGCTGAGCACCTGGCCGCTGAAAGGCAAAGTGTACTCTCACCACGTTTTCAGAACCTTCATCGAGTACACACAGGGCCTCTGTAATTAAAACCACAGCTGGCAGCGGTGGGATTCGAACCCACGCCCCCAGAGAGACTGGAGCCTAAATCCAGCCTTAGACCACTCGGCCACGCTACCAGGTTGATAGTTTCTTTCCATTCCTTTTTCCGCCTTCCACCTTCCGGAAATAGAGGCAACGCTACCACACTAAGCCCTTTTCAATGAGTAAAACTGGCTGTTTCCATCCTTTTGCCTACTTATTGCTTTCCACTGTTATTTTTTTCAATGAGTAAAACTGGCTGTTTCCATCCTTTTGCCTACTTATTGCTTTCCACTGTTATTTTATTCAAGCGATTTTTCCTGTTTTGAAGTAACTTCACTGTGATTGTAAACTATTGACGTCCCTGCTTCAACACGGTGCATCTGTAAGGAAGGAGCAGAGGCCGTGACAGGCTTTCAGCACCGACTTGGCTAAATTGCAAGGAATGTAAAAGCGGCTGAATTTGGACGTTCACGCAGCATCACTTTGCGCAGCCACAGCAGTCTTCCAAAAGCATCAACTGGCAGCGGTGGGATTCGAACCCACGCCCCCGAAGAGACTGGAGCCTTAATCCAGCGCCTTGGACCGCTCGGCCACGCTACCCTGCACCCCTGCGCTCTCCGGCTCGCTACGACCGGTGGAAAGGCCTCCCTGATGCTGACTAGGGCGAAAAGCTGCATTCTAATCCTGTTTTTCGTAAAACAAACCTGATCCCTAGCAGGTTAGGGCTTGCGGCAATGTTGCTGTCACAGCAAGTCTGAGGCGAGTTCTGAAGAACAGATCAACACAGGATTGACTAAAATCGTCAGCAATGAAACTTTCAGTAGTCACTTAATCACAGAGGAGAACAGTGCCCCGGGAGCAGGACTCATTCTGACTGCTTTAGCAGAAAGGAGATAGGCTGAGCACCTGGCCGCTGAAAGGCAAAGTGTACTCTCACCACGTTTTCAGAACCTTCATCGAGTACACACAGGGCCTCTGTAATTAAAACCACAGCTGGCAGCGGTGGGATTCGAACCCACGCCCCCAGAGAGACTGGAGCCTAAATCCAGCGCCTTAGACCACTCGGCCACGCTACCAGTTTGATAGTTTCTTTCCATTCCTTTTTCCGCCTTCCACCTTCCGGAAATAGAGGCAACGCTACCACACTAAGCCCTTTTCAATGAGTAAAACTGGCTGTTTCCATCCTTTTGCCTACTTATTGCTTTCCACTGTTATTTTTTTCAATGAGTAAAACTGGCTGTTTCCATCCTTTTGCCTACTTATTGCTTTCCACTGTTATTTTATTCAAGCGATTTTTCCTGTTTTGAAGTAACTTCACTGTGATTGTAAACTATTGACGTCCCTGCTTCAACACGGTGCATCTATAAGGAAGGAGCAGAGGCCGTGACAGGCTTTCAGCACCGACTTGGCTAAATTGCAAGGAATGTAAAAGCGGCTGAATTTGGACGTTCACGCAGCATCACTTTGCGCAGCCTTCCAAAAGCATCTACTGACAGCGGTGGGATTCGAACCCACGCCCCCGAAGAGACTGGAGCCTTAATCCAGCGCCTTGGACCGCTCGGCCACGCTACCCTGCACCCCTGCGCTCTCCGGCTCGCTAAGACCGGTGGAAAGGCCTCCCTGATGCTGACTAGGGCGAAAAGCTGCATTCTAATCCTGTTTTTCGTAAAACAAACCTGATCCCTAGCAGGTTAGGGCTTGCGGCAATGTTGCTGTCACAGCAAGTCTGAGGCGAGTTCTGAAGAACAGATCAACACAGGATTGACTAAAATCGTCAGCAATGAAACTTTCAGTAGTCACTTAACCACAGAGGAGAACAGTGCCCCGGGAGCAGGACTCAGTCTGACTGCTTTAGCAGAAAGGAGATAGGCTGAGCACCTGGCCGCTGAAAGGCAAAGTGTACTCTCACCACGTTTTCAGAACCTTCATCGAGTACACACAGGGCCTCTGTAATTAAAACCAGAGCTGGCAGCGGTGGGATTCGAACCCACGCCCCCAGAGAGACTGGAGCCTAAATCCAGCGCCTTAGACCACTCGGCCACGCTACCAGGTTGATAGTTTCTTTCCATTCCTTTTTCCGCCTTCCACCTTCCGGAAATAGAGGCAACGCTACCACACTAAGCCCTTTTCAATGAGTAAAACTGGCTGTTTCCGTCCTTTTGCCTACTTATTGCTTTCCACTGTTATTTTTTTCAATGAGTAAAACTGGCTGTTTCCATCCTTTTGCCTACTTATTGCTTTCCACTGTTATTTTATTCAAGCGATTTTTCCTGTTTTGAAGTAACTTCACTGTGATTGTAAACTATTGACGTCCCTGCTTCAACACGGTGCATCTGTAAGGAAGGAGCAGAGGCCGTGACAGGCTTTCAGCACCGACTTGGCTAAATTGCAAGGAATGTAAAAGCGGCTGAATTTGGACGTTCACGCAGCATCACTTTGCGCAGCCACAGCAGTCTTCCAAAAGCATCAACTGGCAGCGGTGGGATTCGAACCCACGCCCCCGAAGAGACTGGAGCCTTAATCCAGCGCCTTGGACCGCTCGGCCACGCTACCCTGCACTCCTGCGCTCTCCGGCTCGCGAAGACCGGTGGAAAGGCCTCCCTGATGCTGACTAGGGCGACAAGCTGCATTCTAATCCTGTTTGTCGTAAAACAAACCTGATCCCTAGCAGGTTAGGGCTTGCGGCAATGTTGCTGTCACAGCAAGTCTGAGGCGAGTTCTGAAGAACAGATCAACACAGGATTGACTAAAATCGTCAGCAATGAAACTTTCAGTAGTCACTTAACCACAGAGAACAGTGCCCCGGGAGCAGGACTCAGTCTGACTGCTTTAGCAGAAAGGAGATAGGCTGAGCACCTGGCCGCTGAAAGGCAAAGTGTACTCTCACCACGTTTTCAGAACCTTCATCGAGTACACACAGGGCCTCTGTAATTAAAACCACAGCTGGCAGCGGTGGGATTCGAACCCACTCCCCCAGAGAGACTGGAGCCTAAATCCAGCGCCTTAGACCACTCGGCCACGCTACCAGGTTAATAGTTTCTTTCCATTCCTTTTTCCACCTTCCACCTTCCGGAAATAGAGGCAACGCTACCACACTAAGCCCTTTTCAATGAGTAAAACTGGCTGTTTCCATCCTTTTGCCTACTTATTGCTTTCCACTGTTATTTTTTTCAATGAGTAAAACTGGCTGTTTCCATCCTTTTGCCTACTTATTGCTTTCCACTGTTATTTTATTCAAGCGATTTTTCCTGTTTTGAAGTAACTTCACTGTGATTGTAAACTATTGACGTCCCTGCTTCAACACGGTGCATCTGTAAGGAAGGAGCAGAGGCCGTGACAGGCTTTCAGCACCGACTTGGCTAAATTGCAAGGAATGTAAAAGCGGCTGAATTTGGACATTCACGCAGCATCACTTTGCGCAGCCTTCCAAAAGCATCTACTGGCAGCGGTGGGATTCGAACCCACGCCCCCGAAGAGACTGGAGCCTTAATCCAGCGCCTTGGACCGCTCGGCCACGCTACCCTGCACTCCTGCGCTCTCCGGCTCGCAAAGACTTGTGGAAAGGCCTCCCTGATGCTGACTAGGGCGAAAAGCTGCATTCTAATCCTGTTTTTCATAAAACAAACCTGATCCCTAGCAGGTTAGGGCTTGCGGCAATGTTGCTGTCACAGCAAGTCTGAGGCGAGTTCTGAAGAACAGATCAACACAGGATTGACTAAAATCGTCAGCAATGAAACTTTCAGTAGTCACTTAACCACAGAGAACAGTGCCCCGGGAGCAGGACTCAGTCTGACTGCTTTAGCAGAAAGGAGATAGGCTGAGCACCTGGCCGCTGAAAGGCAAAGTGTACTCTCACCACGTTTTCAGAACCTTCATCGAGTACACACAGGGCCTCTGTAATTAAAACCACAGCTGGCAGCGGTGGGATTCGAACCCACGCCCCCAGAGAGACTGGAGCCTAAATCCAGCGCCTTAGACCACTCGGCCACGCTACCAGGTTGATAGTTTCTTTCCATTCCTTTTTCCGCCTTCCACCTTCCGGAAATAGAGGCAACGCTACCACACTAAGCCCTTTTCAATGAGTAAAACTGGCTGTTTCCATCCTTTTGCCTACTTATTGCTTTCCACTGTTATTTTTTTCAATGAGTAAAACTGGCTGTTTCCATCCTTTTGCCTACTTATTGCTTTCCACTGTTATTTTATTCAAGCGATTTTTCCTGTTTTGAAGTAACTTCACTGTGATTGTAAACTATTGACGTCCCTGCTTCAACACGGTGCATCTGTAAGGAAGGAGCCGAGGCCGTGACAGGCTTTCAGCACCGACTTGGCTAAATTGCAAGGAATGTAAAAGCGGCTGAATTTGGACGTTCACGCAGCATCACTTTGCGCAGCCACAGCAGTCTTCCTAAAGCATCTACTGGCAGCGGTGGGATTCGAACCCACGCCCCCAAAGAGACTGGAGCCTTAATCCAGCGCCTTGGACCGCTCGGCCACGCTACCCTGCACTCCTGCGCTCTCCGGCTCGCGAAGACCGGTGGAAAGGCCTCCCTGATGCTGACTAGGGCGAAAAGCTGCATTCTAATCCTGTTTGTCGTAAAACAAACCTGATCCCTAGCAGGTTAGGGCTTGCGGCAATGTTGCTGTCACAGCAAGTCTGAGGCGAGTTCTGAAGAACAGATCAACACAGGATTGACTAAAATCGTCAGCAATGAAACTTTCAGTAGTCACTTAACCAAAGAGAACAGTGCCCCGGGAGCAGGACTCAGTCTGACTGCTTTAGCAGAAAGGAGATAGGCTGAGCACCTGGCCGCTGAAAGGCAAAGTGTACTCTCACCACGTTTTCAGAACCTTCATCGAGTACACACAGGGCCTCTGTAATTAAAACCACAGCTGGCAGCTGTGGGATTCGAACCCACGCCCCCAGAGAGACTGGAGCCTAAATCCAGCGCCTTAGACCACTCGGCCACGCTACCAGGTTAATAGTTTCTTTCCATTCCTTTTTCCGCCTTCCACCTTCCGGAAATAGAGGCAACGCTACCACACTAAGCCCTTTTCAATGAGTAAAACTGGCTGTTTCCATCCTTTTGCCTACTTATTGCTTTCCACTGTTATTTTTTTCAATGACCGGTGGAAAGGCCTCCCTGATGCTGACTAGGGCGAAAAGCTGCATTCTAATCCTGTTTTTCGTAAAACAAACCTGATCCCTAGCAGGTTAGGGCTTGCGGCAATGTTGCTGTCACAGCAAGTCTGAGGCGAGTTCTGAAGAACAGATCAACACAGGATTGACTAAAATCGTCAGCAATGAAACTTTCAGTAGTCACTTAACCACAGAGAACAGTGCCCCGGGAGCAGGACTCAGTCTGACTGCTTTAGCAGAAAGGAGATAGGCTGAGCACCTGGCCGCTGAAAGGCAAAGTGTACTCTCACCACGTTTTCAGAACCTTCATCGAGTACACACAGGGCCTCTGTAATTAAAACCACAGCTGGCAGAGGTGGGATTCGAACCCACGCCCCCAGAGAGACTGGAGCCTAAATCCAGCGCCTTAGACCACTCGGCCACGCTACCAGGTTGATAGTTTCTTTCCATTCCTTTTTCCGCCTTCCACCTTCCGGAAATAGAGGCAACGCTACCACACTAAGCCCTTTTCAATGAGTAAAACTGGCTGTTTCCATCCTTTTGCCTACTTATTGCTTTCCACTGTTATTTTTTTCAATGAGTAAAACTGGCTGTTTCCATCCTTTTGCCTACTTATTGCTTTCCACTGTTATTTTATTCAAGCGATTTTTCCTGTTTTGAAGTAACTTCACTGTGATTGTAAACTATTGACGTCCCTGCTTCAACACGGTGCATCTGTAAGGAAGGAGCAGAGGCCGTGACAGGCTTTCAGCACCGACTTGGCTAAATTGCAAGGAATGTAAAAGCGGCTGAATTTGGACGTTCACGCAGCATCACTTTGCGCAGCCAGCCTTCCAAAAGCATCTACTGGCAGCGGTGGGATTCGAACCCACGCCCCCGAAGAGACTGGAGCCTTAATCCAGCGCCTTGGACCGCTCGGCCACGCTACCCTGCACTCCTGCGCTCTCCGGCTCGCTACGACCGGTGGAAAGGCCTCCCTGATGCTGACTAGGGCGAAAAGCTGCATTCTAATCCTGTTTTTCGTAAAACAAACCTGATCCCTAGCAGGTTAGGGCTTGCGGCAATGTTGCTGTCACAGCAAGTCTGAGGCGAGTTCTGAAGAACAGATCAACACAGGATTGACTAAAATCGTCAGCAATGAAACTTTCAGTAGTCACTTAACCACAGAGGAACAGTGCCCCGGGAGCAGGACTCAGTCTGACTGCTTTAGCAGAAAGGAGATAGGCTGAGCACCTGGCCGCTGAAAGGCAAAGTGTACTCTCACCACGTTTTCAGAACCTTCATCGAGTACACACAGGGCCTCTGTAATTAAAACCACAGCTGGCAGCGGTGGGATTCGAACCCACGCCCCCAGAGAGACTGGAGCCTAAATCCAGCGCCTTAGACCACTCGGCCACGCTACCAGGTTGATAGTTTCTTTCCATTCCTTTTTCCGCCTTCCACCTTCCGGAAATAGAGGCAACGCTACCACACTAAGCCCTTTTCAATGAGTAAAACTGGCTGTTTCCATCCTTTTGCCTACTTATTGCTTTCCACTGTTATTTTTTTCAATGAGTAAAACTGGCTGTTTCCATCCTTTTGCCTACTTATTGCTTTCCACTGTTATTTTATTCAAGCGATTTTTCCTGTTTTGAAGTAACTTCACTGTGATTGTAAACTATTGACGTCCCTGCTTCAACACGGTGCATCTGTAAGGAAGGAGCAGAGGCCGTGACAGGCTTTCAGCACCGACTTGGCTAAATTGCAAGGAATGTAAAAGCGGCTGAATTTGGACGTTCACGCAGCATCACTTTGCGCAGCCTTCCAAAAGCATCTACTGGCAGCGGTGGGATTCGAACCCACGCCCCCGAAGAGACTGGAGCCTTAATCCAGCGCCTTGGACCGCTCGGCCACGCTACCCTGCACTCCTGCGCTCTCCGGCTCGCTACGACCGGTGGAAAGGCCTCCCTGATGCTGACTAGGGCGAAAAGCTGCATTCTAATCCTGTTTTTCGTAAAACAAACCTGATCCCTAGCAGGTTAGGGCTTGCGGCAATGTTGCTGTCACAGCAAGTCTGAGGCGAGTTCTGAAGAACAGATCAACACAGGATTGACTAAAATCGTCAGCAATGAAACTTTCAGTAGTCACTTAACCACAGAGAACAGTGCCCCGGGAGCAGGACTCAGTCTGACTGCTTTAGCAGAAAGGAGATAGGCTGAGCACCTGGCTGCTGAAAGGCAAAGTGTACTCTCACCACGTTTTCAGAACCTTCATCGAGTACACACAGGGCCTCTGTAATTAAAACCACAGCTGGCAGCGGTGGGATTCGAACCCACGCCCCCAGAGAGACTGGAGCCTAAATCCAGCGCCTTAGACCACTCGGCCACGCTACCAGGTTGATAGTTTCTTTCCATTCCTTTTTCCGCCTTCCACCTTCCGGAAATAGAGGCAACGCTACCACACTAAGCCCTTTTCAATGAGTAAAACTGGCTGTTTCCATCCTTTTGCCTACTTATTGCTTTCCACTGTTATTTTTTTCAATGAGTAAAACTGGCTGTTTCCATCCTTTTGCCTACTTATTGCTTTCCACTGTTATTTTATTCAAGCGATTTTTCCTGTTTTGAAGTAACTTCACTGTGATTGTAAACTATTGACGTCCCTGCTTCAACACGGTGCATCTGTAAGGAAGGAGCAGAGGCCGTGACAGGCTTTCAGCACCGACTTGGCTAAATTGCAAGGAATGTAAAAGCGGCTGAATTTGGACGTTCACGCAGCATCACTTTGCGCAGCCTTCCAAAAGCATCTACTGGCAGCGGTGGGATTCGAACCCACGCCCCCGAAGAGACTGGAGCCTTAATCCAGCGCCTTGGACCGCTCGGCCACGCTACCCTGCACTCCTGCGCTCTCCGGCTCGCTACGACCGGTGGAAAGGCCTCCCTGATGCTGACTAGGGCGAAAAGCTGCATTCTAATCCTGTTTTTCGTAAAACAAACCTGATCCCTAGCAGGTTAGGGCTTGCGGCAATGTTGCTGTCACAGCAAGTCTGAGGCGAGTTCTGAAGAACAGATCAACACAGGATTGACTAAAATCGTCAGCAATGAAACTTTCAGTAGTCACTTAACCACAGAGAACAGTGCCCCGGGAGCAGGACTCAGTCTGACTGCTTTAGCAGAAAGGAGATAGGCTGAGCACCTGGCCGCTGAAAGGCAAAGTGTACTCTCACCACGTTTTCAGAACCTTCATCGAGTACACACAGGGCCTCTGTAATTAAAACCACAGCTGGCAGCGGTGGGATTCGAACCCACGCCCCCAGAGAGACTGGAGCCTAAATCCAGCGCCTTAGACCACTCGGCCACGCTACCAGGTTGATAGTTTCTTTCCATTCCTTTTTCCGCCTTCCACCTTCCGGAAATAGAGGCAACGCTACCACACTAAGCCCTTTTCAATGAGTAAAACTGGCTGTTTCCATCCTTTTGCCTACTTATTGCTTTCCACTGTTATTTTTTTCAATGAGTAAAACTGGCTGTTTCCATCCTTTTGCCTACTTATTGCTTTCCACTGTTATTTTATTCAAGCGATTTTTCCTGTTTTGAAGTAACTTCACTGTGATTGTAAACTATTGACGTCCCTGCTTCAACACGGTGCATCTGTAAGGAAGGAGCAGAGGCCGTGACAGGCTTTCAGCACCGACTTGGCTAAATTGCAAGGAATGTAAAAGCGGCTGAATTTGGACGTTCACGCAGCATCACTTTGCGCAGCCTTCCAAAAGCATCTACTGGCAGCGGTGGGATTCGAACCCACGCCCCCGAAGAGACTGGAGCCTTAATCCAGCGCCTTGGACCGCTCGGCCACGCTACCCTGCACTCCTGCGCTCTCCGGCTCGCTACGACCGGTGGAAAGGCCTCCCTGATGCTGACTAGGGCGAAAAGCTGCATTCTAATCCTGTTTTTCGTAAAACAAACCTGATCCCTAGCAGGTTAGGGCTTGCGGCAATGTTGCTGTCACAGCAAGTCTGAGGCGAGTTCTGAAGAACAGATCAACACAGGATTGACTAAAATCGTCAGCAATGAAACTTTCAGTAGTCACTTAACCACAGAGAACAGTGCCCCGGGAGCAGGACTCAGTCTGACTGCTTTAGCAGAAAGGAGATAGGCTGAGCACCTGGCTGCTGAAAGGCAAAGTGTACTCTCACCACGTTTTCAGAACCTTCATCGAGTACACACAGGGCCTCTGTAATTAAAACCAAAGCTGGCAGCGGTGGGATTCGAACCCACGCCCCCAGAGAGACTGGAGCCTAAATCCAGCGCCTTAGACCACTCGGCCACGCTACCAGGTTGATAGTTTCTTTCCATTCCTTTTTCCGCCTTCCACCTACCGGAAATAGAGGCAACGCTACCACACTAAGCCCTTTTCAATGAGTAAAACTGGCTGTTTCCATCCTTTTGCCTACTTATTGCTTTCCACTGTTATTTTTTCAATGACCGGTGGAAAGGCCTCCCTGATGCTGACTAGGGCGAAAAGCTGCATTCTAATCCTGTTTTTCGTAAAACAAACCTGATCCCTAGCAGGTTAGGGCTTGCGGCAATGTTGCTGTCACAGCAAGTCTGAGGCGAGTTCTGAAGAACAGATCAACACAGGATTGACTAAAATCGTCAGCAATGAAACTTTCAGTAGTCACTTAACCACAGAGAACAGTGCCCCGGGAGCAGGACTCAGTCTGACTGCTTTAGCAGAAAGGAGATAGGCTGAGCACCTGGCCGCTGAAAGGCAAAGTGTACTCTCACCACGTTTTCAGAACCTTCATCGAGTACACACAGGGCCTCTGTAATTAAAACCACAGCTGGCAGCGGTGGGATTCGAACCCACGCCCCCAGAGAGACTGGAGCCTAAATCCAGCGCCTTAGACCACTCGGCCACGCTACCAGGTTGATAGTTTCTTTCCATTCCTTTTTCCGCCTTCCACCTTCCGGAAATAGAGGCAACGCTACCACACTAAGCCCTTTTCAATGAGTAAAACTGGCTGTTTCCATCCTTTTGCCTACTTATTGCTTTCCACTGTTATTTTTTTCAATGAGTAAAACTGGCTGTTTCCATCCTTTTGCCTACTTATTGCTTTCCACTGTTATTTTATTCAAGCGATTTTTCCTGTTTTGAAGTAACTTCACTGTGATTGTAAACTATTGACGTCCCTGCTTCAACACGGTGCATCTGTAAGGAAGGAGCAGAGGCCGTGACAGGCTTTCAGCACCGACTTGGCTAAATTGCAAGGAATGTAAAAGCGGCTGAATTTGGACGTTCACGCAGCATCACTTTGCGCAGCCTTCCAAAAGCATCTACTGGCAGCGGTGGGATTCGAACCCACGCCCCCGAAGAGACTGGAGCCTTAATCCAGCGCCTTGGACCGCTCGGCCACGCTACCCTGCACTCCTGCGCTCTCCGGCTCGCTACGACCGGTGGAAAGGCCTCCCTGATGCTGACTAGGGCGAAAAGCTGCATTCTAATCCTGTTTTTCGTAAAACAAACCTGATCCCTAGCAGGTTAGGGCTTGCGGCAATGTTGCTGTCACAGCAAGTCTGAGGCGAGTTCTGAAGAACAGATCAACACAGGATTGACTAAAATCGTCAGCAATGAAACTTTCAGTAGTCACTTAACCACAGAGAACAGTGCCCCGGGAGCAGGACTCAGTCTGACTGCTTTAGCAGAAAGGAGATAGGCTGAGCACCTGGCCGCTGAAAGGCAAAGTGTACTCTCACCACGTTTTCAGAACCTTCATCGAGTACACACAGGGCCTCTGTAATTAAAACCACAGCTGGCAGCGGTGGGATTCGAACCCACGCCCCCAGAGAGACTGGAGCCTAAATCCAGCGCCTTAGACCACTCGGCCACGCTACCAGGTTGATAGTTTCTTTCCATTCCTTTTTCCGCCTTCCACCTTCCGGAAATAGAGGCAACGCTACCACACTAAGCCCTTTTCAATGAGTAAAACTGGCTGTTTCCATCCTTTTGCCTACTTATTGCTTTCCACTGTTATTTTTTTCAATGAGTAAAACTGGCTGTTTCCATCCTTTTGCCTACTTATTGCTTTCCACTGTTATTTTATTCAAGCGATTTTTCCTGTTTTGAAGTAACTTCACTGTGATTGTAAACTATTGACGTCCCTGCTTCAACACGGTGCATCTGTAAGGAAGGAGCAGAGGCCGTGACAGGCTTTCAGCACCGACTTGGCTAAATTGCAAGGAATGTAAAAGCGGCTGAATTTGGACGTTCACGCAGCATCACTTTGCGCAGCCTTCCAAAAGCATCTACTGGCAGCGGTGGGATTCGAACCCACGCCCCCGAAGAGACTGGAGCCTTAATCCAGCGCCTTGGACCGCTCGGCCACGCTACCCTGCACTCCTGCGCTCTCCGGCTCGCTACGACCGGTGGAAAGGCCTCCCTGATGCTGACTAGGGCGAAAAGCTGCATTCTAATCCTGTTTTTCGTAAAACAAACCTGATCCCTAGCAGGTTAGGGCTTGCGGCAATGTTGCTGTCACAGCAAGTCTGAGGCGAGTTCTGAAGAACAGATCAACACAGGATTGACTAAAATCGTCAGCAATGAAACTTTCAGTAGTCACTTAACCACAGAGAACAGTGCCCCGGGAGCAGGACTCAGTCTGACTGCTTTAGCAGAAAGGAGATAGGCTGAGCACCTGGCCGCTGAAAGGCAAAGTGTACTCTCACCACGTTTTCAGAACCTTCATCGAGTACACACAGGGCCTCTGTAATTAAAACCACAGCTGGCAGCGGTGGGATTCGAACCCACGCCCCCAGAGAGACTGGAGCCTAAATCCAGCGCCTTAGACCACTCGGCCACGCTACCAGGTTGATAGTTTCTTTCCATTCCTTTTTCCGCCTTCCACCTTCCGGAAATAGAGGCAACGCTACCACACTAAGCCCTTTTCAATGAGTAAAACTGGCTGTTTCCATCCTTTTGCCTACTTATTGCTTTCCACTGTTATTTTTTTCAATGAGTAAAACTGGCTGTTTCCATCCTTTTGCCTACTTATTGCTTTCCACTGTTATTTTATTCAAGCGATTTTTCCTGTTTTGAAGTAACTTCACTGTGATTGTAAACTATTGACGTCCCTGCTTCAACACGGTGCATCTGTAAGGAAGGAGCAGAGGCCGTGACAGGCTTTCAGCACCGACTTGGCTAAATTGCAAGGAATGTAAAAGCGGCTGAATTTGGACGTTCACGCAGCATCACTTTGCGCAGCCTTCCAAAAGCATCTACTGGCAGCGGTGGGATTCGAACCCACGCCCCCGAAGAGACTGGAGCCTTAATCCAGCGCCTTGGACCGCTCGGCCACGCTACCCTGCACTCCTGCGCTCTCCGGCTCGCTACGACCGGTGGAAAGGCCTCCCTGATGCTGACTAGGGCGAAAAGCTGCATTCTAATCCTGTTTTTCGTAAAACAAACCTGATCCCTAGCAGGTTAGGGCTTGCGGCAATGTTGCTGTCACAGCAAGTCTGAGGCGAGTTCTGAAGAACAGATCAACACAGGATTGACTAAAATCGTCAGCAATGAAACTTTCAGTAGTCACTTAACCACAGAGAACAGTGCCCCGGGAGCAGGACTCAGTCTGACTGCTTTAGCAGAAAGGAGATAGGCTGAGCACCTGGCCGCTGAAAGGCAAAGTGTACTCTCACCACGTTTTCAGAACCTTCATCGAGTACACACAGGGCCTCTGTAATTAAAACCAAGCTGGCAGCGGTGGGATTCGAACCCACGCCCCCAGAGAGACTGGAGCCTAAATCCAGCGCCTTAGACCACTCGGCCACGCTACCAGGTTGATAGTTTCTTTCCATTCCTTTTTCCGCCTTCCACCTTCCGGAAATAGAGGCAACGCTACCACACTAAGCCCTTTTCAATGAGTAAAACTGGCTGTTTCCATCCTTTTGCCTACTTATTGCTTTCCACTGTTATTTTTTTCAATGAGTAAAACTGGCTGTTTCCATCCTTTTGCCTACTTATTGCTTTCCACTGTTATTTTATTCAAGCGATTTTTCCTGTTTTGAAGTAACTTCACTGTGATTGTAAACTATTGACGTCCCTGCTTCAACACGGTGCATCTGTAAGGAAGGAGCAGAGGCCGTGACAGGCTTTCAGCACCGACTTGGCTAAATTGCAAGGAATGTAAAAGCGGCTGAATTTGGACGTTCACGCAGCATCACTTTGCGCAGCCTTCCAAAAGCATCTACTGGCAGCGGTGGGATTCGAACCCACGCCCCCGAAGAGACTGGAGCCTTAATCCAGCGCCTTGGACCGCTCGGCCACGCTACCCTGCACTCCTGCGCTCTCCGGCTCGCTACGACCGGTGGAAAGGCCTCCCTGATGCTGACTAGGGCGAAAAGCTGCATTCTAATCCTGTTTTTCGTAAAACAAACCTGATCCCTAGCAGGTTAGGGCTTGCGGCAATGTTGCTGTCACAGCAAGTCTGAGGCGAGTTCTGAAGAACAGATCAACACAGGATTGACTAAAATCGTCAGCAATGAAACTTTCAGTAGTCACTTAACCACAGAGAACAGTGCCCCGGGAGCAGGACTCAGTCTGACTGCTTTAGCAGAAAGGAGATAGGCTGAGCACCTGGCCGCTGAAAGGCAAAGTGTACTCTCACCACGTTTTCAGAACCTTCATCGAGTACACACAGGGCCTCTGTAATTAAAACCAGAGCTGGCAGCGGTGGGATTCGAACCCACGCCCCCAGAGAGACTGGAGCCTAAATCCAGCGCCTTAGACCACTCGGCCACGCTACCAGGTTGATAGTTTCTTTCCATTCCTTTTTCCGCCTTCCACCTTCCGGAAATAGAGGCAACGCTACCACACTAAGCCCTTTTCAATGAGTAAAACTGGCTGTTTCCATCCTTTTGCCTACTTATTGCTTTCCACTGTTATTTTTTTCAATGAGTAAAACTGGCTGTTTCCATCCTTTTGCCTACTTATTGCTTTCCACTGTTATTTTATTCAAGCGATTTTTCCTGTTTTGAAGTAACTTCACTGTGATTGTAAACTATTGACGTCCCTGCTTCAACACGGTGCATCTGTAAGGAAGGAGCAGAGGCCGTGACAGGCTTTCAGCACCGACTTGGCTAAATTGCAAGGAATGTAAAAGCGGCTGAATTTGGACGTTCACGCAGCATCACTTTGCGCAGCCTTCCAAAAGCATCTACTGGCAGCGGTGGGATTCGAACCCACGCCCCCGAAGAGACTGGAGCCTTAATCCAGCGCCTTGGACCGCTCGGCCACGCTACCCTGCACTCCTGCGCTCTCCGGCTCGCTACGACCGGTGGAAAGGCCTCCCTGATGCTGACTAGGGCGAAAAGCTGCATTCTAATCCTGTTTTTCGTAAAACAAACCTGATCCCTAGCAGGTTAGGGCTTGCGGCAATGTTGCTGTCACAGCAAGTCTGAGGCGAGTTCTGAAGAACAGATCAACACAGGATTGACTAAAATCGTCAGCAATGAAACTTTCAGTAGTCACTTAACCACAGAGAACAGTGCCCCGGGAGCAGGACTCAGTCTGACTGCTTTAGCAGAAAGGAGATAGGCTGAGCACCTGGCCGCTGAAAGGCAAAGTGTACTCTCACCACGTTTTCAGAACCTTCATCGAGTACACACAGGGCCTCTGTAATTAAAACCACAGCTGGCAGCGGTGGGATTCGAACCCACGCCCCCAGAGAGACTGGAGCCTAAATCCAGCGCCTTAGACCACTCGGCCACGCTACCAGGTTGATAGTTTCTTTCCATTCCTTTTTCCGCCTTCCACCTTCCGGAAATAGAGGCAACGCTACCACACTAAGCCCTTTTCAATGAGTAAAACTGGCTGTTTCCATCCTTTTGCCTACTTATTGCTTTCCACTGTTATTTTTTTCAATGAGTAAAACTGGCTGTTTCCATCCTTTTGCCTACTTATTGCTTTCCACTGTTATTTTATTCAAGCGATTTTTCCTGTTTTGAAGTAACTTCACTGTGATTGTAAACTATTGACGTCCCTGCTTCAACACGGTGCATCTGTAAGGAAGGAGCAGAGGCCGTGACAGGCTTTCAGCACCGACTTGGCTAAATTGCAAGGAATGTAAAAGCGGCTGAATTTGGACGTTCACGCAGCATCACTTTGCGCAGCCTTCCAAAAGCATCTACTGGCAGCGGTGGGATTCGAACCCACGCCCCCGAAGAGACTGGAGCCTTAATCCAGCGCCTTGGACCGCTCGGCCACGCTACCCTGCACTCCTGCGCTCTCCGGCTCGCTACGACCGGTGGAAAGGCCTCCCTGATGCTGACTAGGGCGAAAAGCTGCATTCTAATCCTGTTTTTCGTAAAACAAACCTGATCCCTAGCAGGTTAGGGCTTGCGGCAATGTTGCTGTCACAGCAAGTCTGAGGCGAGTTCTGAAGAACAGATCAACACAGGATTGACTAAAATCGTCAGCAATGAAACTTTCAGTAGTCACTTAACCACAGAGAACAGTGCCCCGGGAGCAGGACTCAGTCTGACTGCTTTAGCAGAAAGGAGATAGGCTGAGCACCTGGCCGCTGAAAGGCAAAGTGTACTCTCACCACGTTTTCAGAACCTTCATCGAGTACACACAGGGCCTCTGTAATTAAAACCACAGCTGGCAGCGGTGGGATTCGAACCCACGCCCCCAGAGAGACTGGAGCCTAAATCCAGCGCCTTAGACCACTCGGCCACGCTACCAGGTTGATAGTTTCTTTCCATTCCTTTTTCCGCCTTCCACCTTCCGGAAATAGAGGCAACGCTACCACACTAAGCCCTTTTCAATGAGTAAAACTGGCTGTTTCCATCCTTTTGCCTACTTATTGCTTTCCACTGTTATTTTTTTCAATGAGTAAAACTGGCTGTTTCCATCCTTTTGCCTACTTATTGCTTTCCACTGTTATTTTATTCAAGCGATTTTTCCTGTTTTGAAGTAACTTCACTGTGATTGTAAACTATTGACGTCCCTGCTTCAACACGGTGCATCTGTAAGGAAGGAGCAGAGGCCGTGACAGGCTTTCAGCACCGACTTGGCTAAATTGCAAGGAATGTAAAAGCGGCTGAATTTGGACGTTCACGCAGCATCACTTTGCGCAGCCTTCCAAAAGCATCTACTGGCAGCGGTGGGATTCGAACCCACGCCCCCGAAGAGACTGGAGCCTTAATCCAGCGCCTTGGACCGCTCGGCCACGCTACCCTGCACTCCTGCGCTCTCCGGCTCGCTACGACCGGTGGAAAGGCCTCCCTGATGCTGACTAGGGCGAAAAGCTGCATTCTAATCCTGTTTTTCGTAAAACAAACCTGATCCCTAGCAGGTTAGGGCTTGCGGCAATGTTGCTGTCACAGCAAGTCTGAGGCGAGTTCTGAAGAACAGATCAACACAGGATTGACTAAAATCGTCAGCAATGAAACTTTCAGTAGTCACTTAACCACAGAGAACAGTGCCCCGGGAGCAGGACTCAGTCTGACTGCTTTAGCAGAAAGGAGATAGGCTGAGCACCTGGCCGCTGAAAGGCAAAGTGTACTCTCACCACGTTTTCAGAACCTTCATCGAGTACACACAGGGCCTCTGTAATTAAAACCAGAGCTGGCAGCGGTGGGATTCGAACCCACGCCCCCAGAGAGACTGGAGCCTAAATCCAGCGCCTTAGACCACTCGGCCACGCTACCAG
The DNA here is from genome assembly GCF_003368295.1 of Carassius auratus. Taxonomy (NCBI): domain Eukaryota; kingdom Metazoa; phylum Chordata; class Actinopteri; order Cypriniformes; family Cyprinidae; genus Carassius; species Carassius auratus. The sequence continues at coordinate 26,788 of NW_020525732.1, forward strand.
GTTGATAGTTTCTTTCCATTCCTTTTTCCGCCTTCCACCTTCCGGAAATAGAGGCAACGCTACCACACTAAGCCCTTTTCAATGAGTAAAACTGGCTGTTTCCATCCTTTTGCCTACTTATTGCTTTCCACTGTTATTTTTTTCAATGAGTAAAACTGGCTGTTTCCATCCTTTTGCCTACTTATTGCTTTCCACTGTTATTTTATTCAAGCGATTTTTCCTGTTTTGAAGTAACTTCACTGTGATTGTAAACTATTGACGTCCCTGCTTCAACACGGTGCATCTGTAAGGAAGGAGCAGAGGCCGTGACAGGCTTTCAGCACCGACTTGGCTAAATTGCAAGGAATGTAAAAGCGGCTGAATTTGGACGTTCACGCAGCATCACTTTGCGCAGCCTTCCAAAAGCATCTACTGGCAGCGGTGGGATTCGAACCCACGCCCCCGAAGAGACTGGAGCCTTAATCCAGCGCCTTGGACCGCTCGGCCACGCTACCCTGCACTCCTGCGCTCTCCGGCTCGCTACGACCGGTGGAAAGGCCTCCCTGATGCTGACTAGGGCGAAAAGCTGCATTCTAATCCTGTTTTTCGTAAAACAAACCTGATCCCTAGCAGGTTAGGGCTTGCGGCAATGTTGCTGTCACAGCAAGTCTGAGGCGAGTTCTGAAGAACAGATCAACACAGGATTGACTAAAATCGTCAGCAATGAAACTTTCAGTAGTCACTTAACCACAGAGAACAGTGCCCCGGGAGCAGGACTCAGTCTGACTGCTTTAGCAGAAAGGAGATAGGCTGAGCACCTGGCCGCTGAAAGGCAAAGTGTACTCTCACCACGTTTTCAGAACCTTCATCGAGTACACACAGGGCCTCTGTAATTAAAACCAGAGCTGGCAGCGGTGGGATTCGAACCCACGCCCCCAGAGAGACTGGAGCCTAAATCCAGCGCCTTAGACCACTCGGCCACGCTACCAGGTTGATAGTTTCTTTCCATTCCTTTTTCCGCCTTCCACCTTCCGGAAATAGAGGCAACGCTACCACACTAAGCCCTTTTCAATGAGTAAAACTGGCTGTTTCCATCCTTTTGCCTACTTATTGCTTTCCACTGTTATTTTTTTCAATGAGTAAAACTGGCTGTTTCCATCCTTTTGCCTACTTATTGCTTTCCACTGTTATTTTATTCAAGCGATTTTTCCTGTTTTGAAGTAACTTCACTGTGATTGTAAACTATTGACGTCCCTGCTTCAACACGGTGCATCTGTAAGGAAGGAGCAGAGGCCGTGACAGGCTTTCAGCACCGACTTGGCTAAATTGCAAGGAATGTAAAAGCGGCTGAATTTGGACGTTCACGCAGCATCACTTTGCGCAGCCTTCCAAAAGCATCTACTGGCAGCGGTGGGATTCGAACCCACGCCCCCGAAGAGACTGGAGCCTTAATCCAGCGCCTTGGACCGCTCGGCCACGCTACCCTGCACTCCTGCGCTCTCCGGCTCGCTACGACCGGTGGAAAGGCCTCCCTGATGCTGACTAGGGCGAAAAGCTGCATTCTAATCCTGTTTTTCGTAAAACAAACCTGATCCCTAGCAGGTTAGGGCTTGCGGCAATGTTGCTGTCACAGCAAGTCTGAGGCGAGTTCTGAAGAACAGATCAACACAGGATTGACTAAAATCGTCAGCAATGAAACTTTCAGTAGTCACTTAACCACAGAGAACAGTGCCCCGGGAGCAGGACTCAGTCTGACTGCTTTAGCAGAAAGGAGATAGGCTGAGCACCTGGCCGCTGAAAGGCAAAGTGTACTCTCACCACGTTTTCAGAACCTTCATCGAGTACACACAGGGCCTCTGTAATTAAAACCACAGCTGGCAGCGGTGGGATTCGAACCCACGCCCCCAGAGAGACTGGAGCCTAAATCCAGCGCCTTAGACCACTCGGCCACGCTACCAGGTTGATAGTTTCTTTCCATTCCTTTTTCCGCCTTCCACCTTCCGGAAATAGAGGCAACGCTACCACACTAAGCCCTTTTCAATGAGTAAAACTGGCTGTTTCCATCCTTTTGCCTACTTATTGCTTTCCACTGTTATTTTTTTCAATGAGTAAAACTGGCTGTTTCCATCCTTTTGCCTACTTATTGCTTTCCACTGTTATTTTATTCAAGCGATTTTTCCTGTTTTGAAGTAACTTCACTGTGATTGTAAACTATTGACGTCCCTGCTTCAACACGGTGCATCTGTAAGGAAGGAGCAGAGGCCGTGACAGGCTTTCAGCACCGACTTGGCTAAATTGCAAGGAATGTAAAAGCGGCTGAATTTGGACGTTCACGCAGCATCACTTTGCGCAGCCTTCCAAAAGCATCTACTGGCAGCGGTGGGATTCGAACCCACGCCCCCGAAGAGACTGGAGCCTTAATCCAGCGCCTTGGACCGCTCGGCCACGCTACCCTGCACTCCTGCGCTCTCCGGCTCGCTAAGACCGGTGGAAAGGCCTCCCTGATGCTGACTAGGGCGAAAAGCTGCATTCTAATCCTGTTTTCGTAAAACAAACCTGATCCCTAGCAGGTTAGGGCTTGCGGCAATGTTGCTGTCACAGCAAGTCTGAGGCGAGTTCTGAAGAACAGATCAACACAGGATTGACTAAAATCGTCAGCAATGAAACTTTCAGTAGTCACTTAACCACAGAGAACAGTGCCCCGGGAGCAGGACTCAGTCTGACTGCTTTAGCAGAAAGGAGATAGGCTGAGCACCTGGCCGCTGAAAGGCAAAGTGTACTCTCACCACGTTTTCAGAACCTTCATCGAGTACACACAGGGCCTCTGTAATTAAAACCACAGCTGGCAGCGGTGGGATTCGAACCCACGCCCCCAGAGAGACTGGAGCCTAAATCCAGCGCCTTAGACCACTCGGCCACGCTACCAGGTTGATAGTTTCTTTCCATTCCTTTTTCCGCCTTCCACCTTCCGGAAATAGAGGCAACGCTACCACACTAAGCCCTTTTCAATGAGTAAAACTGGCTGTTTCCATCCTTTTTGCCTACTTATTGCTTTCCACTGTTATTTTTTTCAATGAGTAAAACTGGCTGTTTCCATCCTTTTGCCTACTTATTGCTTTCCACTGTTATTTTATTCAAGCGATTTTTCCTGTTTTGAAGTAACTTCACTGTGATTGTAAACTATTGACGTCCCTGCTTCAACACGGTGCATCTGTAAGGAAGGAGCAGAGGCCGTGACAGGCTTTCAGCACCGACTTGGCTAAATTGCAAGGAATGTAAAAGCGGCTGAATTTGGACGTTCACGCAGCATCACTTTGCGCAGCCTTCCAAAAGCATCTACTGGCAGCGGTGGGATTCGAACCCACGCCCCCGAAGAGACTGGAGCCTTAATCCAGCGCCTTGGACCGCTCGGCCACGCTACCCTGCACTCCTGCGCTCTCCGGCTCGCACGACCGGTGGAAAGGCCTCCCTGATGCTGACTAGGGCGAAAAGCTGCATTCTAATCCTGTTTTCGTTAAAACAACCTGATCCCTAGCAGGTTAGGGCTTGCGGCAATGTTGCTGTCACAGCAAGTCTGAGGCGAGTTCTGAAGAACAGATCAACACAGGATTGACTAAAATCGTCAGCAATGAAACTTTCAGTAGTCACTTAACCACAGGAGAACAGTGCCCCGGGAGCAGGACTCAGTCTGACTGCTTTAGCAGAAAGGAGATAGGCTGAGCACCTGGCCGCTGAAAGGCAAAGTGTACTCTCACCACGTTTTCAGAACCTTCATCGAGTACACACAGGGCCTCTGTAATTAAAACCAGAGCTGGCAGCGGTGGGATTCGAACCCACGCCCCCAGAGAGACTGGAGCCTAAATCCAGCGCCTTAGACCACTCGGCCACGCTACCAGGTTGATAGTTTCTTTCCATTCCTTTTTCCGCCTTCCACCTTCCGGAAATAGAGGCAACGCTACCACACTAAGCCCTTTTCAATGAGTAAAACTGGCTGTTTCCATCCTTTTGCCTACTTATTGCTTTCCACTGTTATTTTTTTCAATGAGTAAAACTGGCTGTTCCATACCTTTCTGCCTACTTATTGCTTCCACTGTTATTTTATTCAAGCGCATTTTTCCTGTTTTTGAAGTAACTTGCACTGTGATTTGTAAACTATTGACGTCCCTAGCTTCAACACGGTGCATCTGTAAGGAAGGAGCAGAGGCCGTGACAGGCTTTCAGCACGACTTGGCTAAATTGCAAGGAATGTAAAAGCGCTGAATTTGGACGTTCACGCAGCATCACTTTGCGCAGCCTTCCAAAAGCATCTACTGGCAGCGGTGGATTCGAACCCACGCCCCCGAAGAGACTGGAGCCTTAATCCAGCGCCTGGACCGCTCGGCCACGCTACCCTGCACTCCTGCGCTCTCCGGCTCGCTACGACCGGTGGAAAGGCCTCCCTGATGCTGACTAGGGCGAAAAGCTGCATTCTAATCCTGTTTTTCGTAAAACAAACCTGATCCCTAGCAGGTTAGGGCTTGCGGCAATGTTGCTGTCACAGCAAGTCTGAGGCGAGTTCTGAAGAACAGATCAACACAGGATTGACTAAAATCGTCAGCAATGAAACTTTCAGTAGTCACTTAACCACAGAAACAGTGCCCCGGAGCAGGACTCAGTCTGACTGCTTTAGCAGAAAGAGAGATAGGCTGAGCACCTGCCGCTGAAAGGCAAAGTGTACTCTCACCACGTTTTCAGAACCTTCATCGAGTACACACAGGGCCTCTGTAATTAAAACCAAGCTGGCAGCGGTGGGATTCGAACCCACGCCCCCAGAGAGACTGGAGCCTAAATCCAGCGCCTTAGACCACTCGGCCACGCTACCAGGTTGATATTTCTTTCCATTCCTTTTTCCGCCTTCCACCTTCCGGAAATGAGACAACGCTACCACACTAAGCCCTTTTCAATGAGTAAAACTGGCTGTTTTCCATCCTTTTGCCTACTTATTGCTTTCCACTGTTATTTTTTTCAAATGAGTAAAACTGGCTGTTTCCAT
>NW_020525733.1:0-20382 GCF_003368295.1 Carassius auratus
GTGTGTGTGTGTGTGTGTGTGTGATATACTTGTACAGAGAAAGTGCAACTGCAGGCTGATCTCATCGATTAAATCTAGCATGAGAGAGATGAAGAGGGAGGAAGAGGAACTCTTATCTGTCGACTGCCAAAGCTGCGCTCCGAGATATTGATCAGAAGACACAACATATTAGCATTACAAACCATCAACACACACTCATATATTACACCCAAACAAATTCGGATGTCAAAAAGGACAAATAGAATACTGTAAATTCTCTATTTACAGTCTTTTTAGATTCCCAAGTTTCTGGAAAGGGCTTTGTGTATTCAGGCTTGTCATGTTTCTTATATAATGTTACTGCAAAGCACTTCATCTGAGTGACAGCGTGTGTGTGTGTGTGTGTGTGTGTGTGTGTGTGTGTGTGTGTTTCAGGAGGATCCAGACGCAGAGGATGACATGACTCTTGGCGAGGTGAGGACACTGCGGCTGTAATAGTGAAAACCTCTCATAAAATATGTTTAGATGCACACTACTAATCTGTTTGTAATTTATGTAAAGGCTTCATTTAAACCCTCTCTATTTTTTAATGCCAAGGAAGGTACTATGACAAACTAAAGTAAAGCATTCTGTTTAAATGCTATATTGATGTTGAAAAGTGCAAATCTTTTTATTCTTAATAAATGATGTACTTCAGATAACAAAACTGAAATCTCAACAAAAAAATGTTATGGATAAAATGTACAAATTACCATATATTTACATATTACAGTATTTTTTTTATTGCTATATTTACAATGTTATGAGAGAGGTTTAAATGTACAGACCCACATGGACACAAATAAAGAGTCACTGACGAAGAAATATAACATAGATGACATTAAAGAATTAAAAAAATGCATAAATGACAAGTAAATAGAGTAGATAAACAGTCTCTGTCTGTGGATGCAGATTGAGGAGTGGGAGGAGCAACAGCTTGACGAGCAGGTGAACTTCAACAGCTGCAAGATTGACCCCGCCCCCTTCCAGCTGGTGGAGCGCACTTCACTGCACAAGGTGTGTGTGTGTGTGTGTGTGTGTGTGTGTGTGTGTGTGCGCGTGCATGCGTATATGTGTGTGTGTGTGTGTGTGTGTGTGTGTTTGAAGAGAGTATAAGGTAAGGATCTACAGTATATGAATGTAAACTCTGTTGACGCTTTTTAATAAAGTGCTCTGCACACATACACACACACACACACACACACACATACATATACACATTTGGCTGACACTGGATTTATCGTGTGCATTTGCAAACTCACTTGTGGCAAGAGCAAAGAAAGTGTTCATTAAGACTCGCTCTGCAGTGGTACACACACACATACACACACACACACGCGCACACACACACAAACTGTGAATGTGTTTAATGCAGTCCAGTCATCCTTCTCTTACTCATTTCTACACTTGCATGCGCACTCATTATATCTCTATCCACACACTCACTGAATGATTTATGTGTTTTGTGTGCATGTGTGTGGTCAGAATATAGCTTAATTTATGCATTTGCCTTTTGCAGTGTATCATGAAAAACAACACTGGCAATGTTTTTGGTGCATGAAAGCACTACCATTTATGCATTATTAGTTATTTATTCGTTTGGCCGGTGGCTCTCTGGTCTCTCTGACAGACTCACACCATCTTCTCTCTGCTGGGTTTGGATCACGCTTACGTCACCAGCATTGGGAGACTCATAGGAGTAGTTTCACTGAGAGAGGTGAGAGATTCATGGGATCAAAGCTGTATTTTCAGCTTCATTACTTCAGAAATCATTCTAATATGCTGCTCAACAAACATTGTTATGGAAGCTTATTTGTGCCACAAATAAAGGGTAATTGCGACTTTTAATCTAAAAAAAAATTCTCGTAATTCTTAGTCTTATATCTTACAATTATCTTACTTTTTTTCTCACAATGTACTTTCTTGCAATTCTTTTCTTGCAATTCTGTTTTTTATTTATTTTTTCCTAACATTTTTTATTTCTTTCTCACATTTTTTTTTACAGTTTTTTTTTTCTTGCAATTGACTTTTTTCTATATTTTTTTTTTTTTACAGTTTTGAACTATGATTTTTTTATTTTTATATATATCTCAATTCTAGGAAAGCCTGTTTCCAGCAGGTCATTGTGACTTTTTAATCTTGCAATTTTAAATTTATATAAGTCACGATTAACTCTTTTATTTATTTTTTTATTAATTGGTGGAAATTGGCTTCCACACAGTTCTGGAATTTTTTTTTTTACACTTACTTTTTCTTTTTTCTATTAATTCTGCATTTTCTCACAAAACGATGAATTTTTCTCACAATTATTGACTTTTTCCAGCAGTTACGACTTTCTTACAATTATTTTTTTTTTTGTGCAATTCTGAGTTTTATATCTCACAATTCCGGATTTTTTTACTCTCAATTGTGACAAATGCAAATCATATATATAATTTTTTTTTATTTTTTTAGAAATGCAATTATCCTTGGTGCAAACAAGCTTCCATACATTTCTAAATATTATCAATGTTGAAAACAGTTGTGCTGCCCAATATTTTCATAGTTTTCGTGATGCATTTATTTTTCATGATTCACAGATGAATAGTTCAAGTTCGAAAGAGCAACATTTATGTGCAATATATATCTTTTGTAACATTATAAATGTGACCAGATCAGTGTGATGTGTCTGTTAATGGTTAATCATCTGCGCTGTAGCTGCGTAAAGCCATCGAGGGCTCGATGACGGTGAAAGGCGTGAAGGTTCGTCCGCCGCTGGCCAGTTTCAGAGACAGTGGCACCAGCAGCGAAAGCGAAGCCACTGAGCTTCACAAACTGTGGGATCGTCACACCAGCATCAGCATTCCCCGAGAACACCAGCCCAACGCCTCCGACTCAGACGACAAGTCACATTGACCGCAGCCGACGCTCGCATCCAAAAACCCTCGGGTCTTCCCTTCTGGAGAATCAGGGACTGTCTGGACTCTGTCGAGGCTCCTCCAGTGTGTGTGTGTGTGTGTGCGTGTGTGTGTTTATATGTGTGTGTGTTGCAGACCAGAGACAGATCATTTCATTTTTGACGTTACCTATCATTCCCTTTTTCACTATTTAAGAAATGTGATGCACAAGATCTGTGTTGCAACTTCATCTGTTGACTCATGTTTTTTATGTTGGGCAATTTATATCTCCGTTTTTTTTTCTCTTGCAGTCGCACTTATGACTTTTCCTGCAGTTAGGTCTTTTCTTCTTGCAATGGACTTTTTTTCTCGCAACTTTGACTTCTCGCAAGTGACTTTTTTTTTCTTGCTTTTCTAAAATTATCATTACTTTTTGAGTTTTCCTCTTGCGTTGCCTTTCTGATTTATTGCCTCTAAATAATGCATTTTCTCTATTTTTCTAGCTCTTTTAACTTTTCTCGCTAGTCTTTATCTCATAATCATGTTTTTTTTTTCTCGCAATTTACTTTTCTCTTAGTTACAACTATTCTCGCTATTAGAACTTTTTCTTACAATTATGACTTCTTGCAATTAGGATTTTCTCACAGTAGATTTTTCTCGCAATTGACTTTTGTGTTTTCACATGCATGACTTTTTTTCTCCCAATTGTGACTTTTTATCAAGTATACATTTTCTTCGCGCAATCATGACTTTTCTCAAAAAAAAAAATTCCCAGCAATTTTGACTTCTGTTATGATTTTTTTCACAATTATGACTTTTTCGCAATTATGACACTTCATCTCGCAACTGTTTTTTATTTTCACAGTCATGACTATTAACGCAAGTAAGGTCGCAAAGGGGTGGAAAATTTCCGTTAAATTTCTGAAAAATTTCCAAAAAATCCCTGAAAGATTCCAACAAATCCTGTAAAGTTTCTAAAATGTCTGCAATGTTTCCTAAATTTACTGGAAATTGTTCACCTTTTTGCAAGCTTATACTTAAAGGTGCTGTAGGGAACTTTAAAAAATATATATTTTTTACATATTTGTTAAACCTGTCATTATGTCCTGACAGTAGAATATGAGACAGATAATCTTTGAAAAAATCAAGCTCCTCTGGCTCCTCCCAGTGTCCTATTGCCATTTGCAGAAACTCCATCGCTCCCGGTAAGAAACAACCAATCAGAGCTGCGGTCCGTAACTTTGTTTGTGTTCAAAATGTAGAAAAATGTATATAATAAGCGAGTACACCATGAATCCATTTTCCAAACCGTGTTTTTTAGCTTGTCCTGAATCACTAGGGTGCACCTATAATAATTGTTTATATTCGGACTATTTTAGATTGCTTCGGGGATACCGCGGCGGAGTAACCCAGTACCTTTGTGATTCTTCATAGACATAAACAGAGAGAAGTAGTTCCGGCTACGATGTTCTTCCGCAAGACGCAAGCAGTTCTGTGTATTAACCGCTAGAGCGTCAAAAGTTCCCTACCGCAGCTTTAAGTATTACTTTTATTCTTGCATCTGACTTTTTTTCGCAGTTATGACTTTTTATTCGCAATTAACTTCTTGCATTTCTGACTTTTTCCCCACAATTGACTTTTTTTTTCTCACAATTATGACTTTTCTGTAATAGTTTTTTTTTTTTTTCGCAATTGACTTTTTCCGTCACAAGTACGACTTTTCTTCTTGCAATTAAGGCTTTTTTTTCGCAATTATGACACTTTTACTTTCAGTAGACTTTTTCCGCAATCATGGCTTTTTTTGTAGGTCCTTTTTTAGTAAGACTTTTATTCTTGCAACTATTACTTTTTTTTGCAGTTATGGCTTTTTATTCGCAACTGACTGCTTGCAGTTAAATTTTTTTGCAACTACTGTATGACTTTTTGCGCAGTTATGATTGTTTATTCGCAACTGACAGCTATTTCTTGCAATTATGCTTTTTCCCACCTCACAATCTTTTTATCTTTCAGATATTATCTTTCATTCCCTGTTTCAGAGCTCTTCATCTGTGTGTGTTTTCGCGGGTGGGCATTAGATTTTCCTCTATATAAAGCAGATCTGTAGGCGGACGCAGTGGGTGCCAGAGAGAACAGAGCGATGGAGAGAAGGAGACGGAGTGGGAGTGATTTTCTTTTTTTCTTTTTTTTCCCCTAAACTCTTTCAGACTTTTTTTTTTTTTTTCCTCTTGCAGAATCTCCAACATGAGATTCAGTCGGCGTTTGAAGTCAAACCACTCGAATTTTATCTCGCCCATGCAGACTCTTACATAAGGACGTGCACTTTGTATTGCTTTCTCTATTGGAAATGACACTAACGTGCCTTTTTGAACGATTTGGCACATTTGTTTTTTTCATGTTTGCACTGAGGACAGTGAAATCAATCACAGTCAGCATTCAGCACAGCAACAACATCTGAATTGACAGTAGTGAAATTATGAGCAAATGAATGGCGAGGCTGGGAGGTTTCCAAGTCCTTCCCACTGGTCTCCATTGATCGAGGAGAATACGATGCCCTTTTTGATCGGTTAAGCACTTGAGCATAAAGCTGCAGGAAAACACACAAATCCGACATTAAAATCTCTCTTTCTGTCTCTTGCTTTCTTTTTATTGTCCGATCTTTTACAACAACTTTGTGTTTTCGAAAATGTCTATGTTGAATGATGATGAATTTCACAAAACTTGTCGAGAACTCATCAAGCTCGTATTTAAAACCAATTATTTTGAGCCTTTTTCTTTCTTTTTTCTTTTTCTTTTTTTTTGCATAGTGAAATCATTTTTTTTCAAGTTTCATATTTTTAATCTCATTTCTTATTACAATAATGTGTTTGGATGTTTTACTCATGTATATAAGATTTCTATATTTTTATACTTTGTAATTTTTTGTTATGCTCAATGATCATTTTTATTTGAATTCTACTTAGCCAAAATAAACTTTTTTTTTTTTTATTTTTTTTATGAGATTGCAAATTAAAATCATCATTGAGCATAATGGAAAATACAAAAACAACAGATAGCTATTGTATATAGATAATTTTATTAATATAACTTTAATTTAAAATATATATTTAATGGTTCTAAAAGTGGACTAAATATTATTTTTTCTCTACTTTATTATGATTTTCATTTAAATTATTAAGTAATTAAGCACTATAGTAATAAATATATAATTTGTAATGATAATTTAAATGAATTCAAAAGTAACAGATCAACTACAATGTATAAATACATAATTTGAGTACTTTTTATTTATTTTTTATTTTTTTTTAATGAAAAATGTCTTCGTTGTCCATAAAGTAGGGTATATTTTCTTTGGGTAAAATATTATTTCTTATTTCCCTGTGTTAATGATTATGAAATTCATCTAAATTTACATTGCAAAAAATTAAGGAAAAGAAAGCATTTAAAAATCACAAAAGTATTGTGACTTCTTGATGAATTTGTATCATGATTATTATTATTATTATTATTATCACATAATGGGATTTTAAATGATCAAGAATATTGAAACTTCAAAAATAACAAATGCAACCAAACATAATTATAAATACTTAAAGAAATACTAATAATTTTTGGTCCTAGGTTGCATTTTCTTTAGGCTAAATATGATTTCTTATTTCTCTCTTTTGATTTGATGGTAAAATAAGGTAAACCTTGACCGGTTTTGTGAGATTCATCTGCAAACATATTCATGCATTTCCACGAACAACATCCGAACAGAACAAAAGTGAAATCTGAGAGTATTTTATTCATTGTTGTAAATGTGTTTGTTGTGATTTATAACCGTTTCTGTTCATCAGCTGATCATTTTAATTTGGAACTGAAATTAATTTATTTAATTCTGATTCTCAACTGACAAATCTGACCAATAAGCTTTAATCTGTTCGCCAGGTGGAGAAGAGGCTTATTTCTGTTGATTCATGTAGATTTACAGATTTTAATATATTTATAAAATATCATATTAACTTAAATATTGTCTTCTTTTTGCCATTAGTGTGTTCTTATATTTGTATTTCAATGTCATTTTTGTCTTCTTCAGACAATATCTCTGTTTAGGAATATGTGATGGTTTTTCTTCTCCCATCTTTGAAACGTTGACCGAACGTTGTGGGAACGTTTTAATTGCATCTCAGAGAATGTTTTGTGTTTTGTGTCCAAAAATGGTGCCAGTCTCATCTCTGAAATGACTTTATTAATATTGTAAGATACACTCGGACCAAAAGAGCAAAATCTGCTTTATTAAATATGCTGTGGTCCTTTTCATTTCATTATGTTGTTCTGAGAATCATATTTATTAACAATCTTACATGTGATCAACAAAGTAGATCAACCGTGATTTTATTTTATTTTGTATATTTTTGATGTTTTCAGTCTTTGGAGGATAATGTATTTGTGCAATAACATGTTTTGTTTGTTTTTAACCAGAATTAAAACTTTCCATGGGTTTATGTGGAGATTATTTTAAAGAAGATGTCTTGTTGTGCAGTATAAATATCTAAACATTCTTAAATCAAGATGCATCTTGAGAAGCAAAAAGATACGATAAGTCTTGTTTTCTGAAAAATGTATGCCAAAAAAAAAAAAAATTGCTAATGTTGTCCGAAAAATACACTTTTTTAAATTATTTTTTTATTACCCAGCCTGAAAATTTTTGATTTAGATTTTATATATATAAATTTAATAAATATAAATATTTTTTTTTTTAAGTAAATATGTCTTGATATAAAACATCATAAAGCATTTATTCAATTTGAATGCTATTTCACATTCTGGACCAAAAGAACAAAACGGACATAACTTAATATTTTTCAACTAAAACCATCAGCAGTTTGGCATTCTCAAAAAAAAAAAATTATGCAAAATTTCCATATATTTTTCTCAATATTGATCTGAAATTTAATGCCAATATATCATTGCATAATTTTTTTACGAACAAATAATCAGAGAATTACTGTATGATGGAATTTAATTCTCATGATTGCTCAAACACGGTCCAAATTTAAGAAACCTACAAATTTATTTAAAACAAAACAACGCAGGTTTTCAAACATTATAAATTAATTTTACTTGCCTAGATTTTCACTTTCAGATGGAAAAGTAAATTCATGTTTCATGAGATTCATGCTTCAAAAAAATGTTGTGGCAAAGTGAGAGGTCTAGAAAAACCTATATTTTTATTTAGAACAAAAACATCACTCTGAAAAGTTTTCAAATAAAATACATTAATTTTACTTGCGTAAACTTTATGTTTTCTGCAGTGGCTAATCAACAAGCAATCATAATTAATAAAATATGTATTGCAGTGTGTATTTATTGCAATGCAATTCATATTCTCCATCAAGAGTCAGAATTACATAACTTCATTGGAATGACATTTACAATATTGCTGAAGTGTTTCCAATATTGAAATACACTACAGAAAATAAAGTCAGATTAGATAATATCAGAAATGGAAGAATATGGATTAAAGGGACATGGTGAAAAATACAAATAAATCCTTAACGGCTGGAGTGTTGAGATCCCGGAAGGTCAGAGGTGAGTTAATTTTCTGCGTCTGACGCTGATGATCAACATCCTGTCTGCGGTCAGCGAGCTGCTCACAGATAACGGGTCCATGTCTGCGGGAAGCACAGATTTATGGGTAAACCGGCCCGCAACGGTCCCATCAGCGGCCGTCTGAAACAGACAGAGAAGCATGATCTTCAGAAATCATTCTAATATGATGATTGAGAAACATTTCTGATTATTAGCAATGTTGAAAACCGTTGTGCTGCACAATATTTTTTGTGGAAACTCGTGCACTTTTATTTTTCAGGATTCACAAATGAACAGAAAGTTCACAAAAACAGCATTGATTTGAAACAGAAATAGACCGTTTTGTAACTATAAGTGACTTTTCTGTCACTTTTGATCAAGGGAATGCATTCTTGATGAATAAAAGTAAGAATTTCTTTCAAATAAATAAAAATATATAGATGTATGAAAATAAAATAAAAATGCATTCTTCAATTAGGTATTTCATCATGCAAACAGAAAATTCATATGCTATGGACTGTATCGCACACCAGGATTATTGTGTGTAAATTAAAACAAAACCCATAAAATGTTTTAAAAAAAGTTGCATTTCTCATTTTCAATAAGTTTAACTTGTACTAAAATAACTTAAAATAAAATACAAAATGAATAAAAACTATATAGACTGATAAAAAAAAAAAACATCAAGATAATTATAAAATTCAAATGGACACTTAAATAATAATACATTATTATTTAAACTACTTGCACAGGCAACATTTTTCCTTTTTCATTTAGTTTAATTAAATTATACAGATTTAAAATAGTAATATTAATAATAATTACAAAACACAACAAAGTTGCTTTAAAAATGAAAATGAAAACATAAAAACATTCAAAACATTGATAAAAACTATCTCTATGATACTAGCACATACATATTTATATGATATATATCACAAAAACATTGTAGTATAGTGTATACTGTATACTTATTTATTCCAAAAATGGCACTAACTTTATTTAGTATTAGTGCTGTCAAATGATTAATCACATCCAAAATAAAAGTTTTTAAGTAATGTATGTGTGAGTTGTATATGTATGCATGCATGTATATATTTTAAGAAAAATATGTTGTGCTTATACATTAAATATATTTAATTATATAGTAAATCACACGTACCTTCTCTGCGTGAATAACCACACACTGATTATAGGCCAGCAGCACCACTTCATGGGGCTCGAACCCACTCACGTCTGCAGACAGGAAGTAGCTGTCGCCCATCGCTCTGACCACGCCCACACCGGAACCGGAACCACCGCGACCTCAAACGTAGATGCGGAGAAATTAGAAATAAACAGGAGAAGAGATCATCCAACTTGTGCATTATATAAAACCATCCACGTGGTTCTGGATGCTGATTGTTTAATCCAGTGTTAAAATAACCACTACAAGAAAAATTCGTAAAAATAGATATGTAGCTCTGAGTCTCTATATAACTCTTGTTATACGTTGGGAGGCGCTGTTACACATCTTCTGAAAGAGACATAATCTCCGGACCAAAACACAGCGAAGAAGAAGCAGAAACGAGCAATGTGTAAAATAAAATTTTAAACAGCATTTTTGTTCAAACTGTTGCTTTTTTATTAAGTGTTGAGATACAAAAGAACAAATGAAGCTGGAATAAATAAAGCTATAAACACGATGCATGTTTATGTATTAATATAACAAAATATGCTGGAGGCCACAGAAGTTTTGTGAAACTGTATAATTTTTATTTATTTTTTCATTCATGTTCTAACCAAGCATCAGGATAAACATCTGAAATAAAGCTCACATAAAAAACAGCTGAGTTATGATCCTCATAAATGGGGTCAATATCACTGTGTAGGGTGCCTTTTGTGTCCTGAACATAAATAACTCATTTGCCATGATAACTCAACATACAAATGACTATGAAAGGTGTGTTATATTAGGCTAAGTTTTTTCATTCATAACAGAAGCATTACTTGGCTCTTTAGATACATTTTCAATATTTTCTCTAGTTTTGTATGAGAGGATGTATGTTGTTGAGCTATGTCCCAGGCACTGCTCATTAAATTTGAATGAGAGTAAAATAGTCAAAAAAATAATAATTTTATATATATATATATATATATATATATATATATATATATATATATATATATATATATATATATATATATATATATATTGTTTTCCTATTAATATTTTGTTAAATAAGAGTGTATTGATCATTTTGTAATAAAAACAATATTTTTATTTAATAAAAAAGAAGAGTTTGTCCATGTCCCTTGAATGGTTGTCCACCCTGTCGTATTGCGGAATCTGTCCCTTTAAGAAGAGGCCACCACCATTAGTGACATCATCACAACAGATTTTTTTTATATCTTCAGTGGCGGGAATTTCAACTGCTGAGGTGAATAGCAGTTGACTTTTCAACTGACAAATTTTCTTCATAAGTTTGCTTACTTGTTTTGCCAAAGCTTAACATGTCCACCCTGTCGCCATAAAATATACAGGAAGTGATTCAAATACAATATTTTCCAAATATGTAAGTTTAAATATACCAAATTCTCTTCAACAACCAGACTAACTATTTAGCTAGTCACAGTTTGTTGTAAGCTAATATGCTAATTGAAGCTCAAAATGTCCACCCTGTCGTTGTTAAAAAATGTCCACCCTGTCGGCCACTTAGACTCGATGGTGTGGACATACACATGACAGGGTGGACATAGCATTCATTTGTAGTTAATATTGCAATTTATAGAAATGTTATATTACATTTTATAGAAACATCTGCTGTAGATAATAGTTGTAATAAAAAAGAAAATCAATGTGATTGAGAATGTAATTATATATTTGTTTTTTTAAGTTGAATAAATGTTTCATTGTCATATTTTGTCATGCTTTTTGTGTTCTGCTTCATGTGTCCACTCCGTCGTGGGCTCGTCCACCCTGTCATCTTGGTATTTTTAAATAATATTTAAAATAATAATGTAATCATACCTATATAATCCATTGTGCTAGGTGTGGGGGCAATTACATGCAAACAAAAAACTGCGTCCAAATATTCAAATATTTCTCCAAATAAGAAAAAATACATGTGCGAATTGAATGAGTTTCTTTAAAAAAACATTGTTTACATAAAATCTTTTATGTATTTATAATTTGAAAGCAAACAAATAACCCTGTTTAGGAAAGGGACATCATACCTTTCAGAAAGTATAATTTGTATCTTAATAGTGCAATGAAAACATATTTAACTGTAATTTATATGTCCACGACAAGGTGGACATATCTATGCTTTATGCTCTAAAAAATGGCCCATAATAAAAAATAAAAAAACATTGTGGGAGCTCAGATAATACATTTATTATAGTATTTGAGTGTCTACTATTATGACATGACATAAAGTGAATGGTGTGTAAAAATGTGTGAGTATTGTGAGGGTTGAAAGGCACTCTATGGTGATATTGACCCAATGATAATCAGCGGTGTCAGGTTTTACAGGATTTAGTTCTGCCAACAGCTTGATATTCACTAACTTTCTTCCTCCACAAAAACAAACGATTAACTCTTGGATCTTGGTAAACTTCAGAAACTCTCCTCTTACCATGAATGTTATCGCCGAGGCTCCAGTCGACCTGCTGTTCTGCTCGGCTGTACTGATGGTTTCCATGGTTACCTCCAAAGGACTCTCCATCACCTTGGTAACCTATAAAACACTTGATTACTTTGGTAACTTATTAAACACTCTCAATCACCTTAGAAACCCATAAAGTATCTTTCTTGAGTACCTTGGTAACCTATCCAACATTCTCAGTCACCTTGGTAACCCATAAATTAATCTCGATTACCTTAATAACCCACAAACCACTTGATTACCATGGTAACCCATCAAAGATTCTCAATCACCATAGTAACCTATGAAAAGTCTCAATCACCTTAGTAACCTATAAAACAGTGAATTATCTAGGTAACCCATCATAGATCCTTGATTGCCTTAGTAACCTATAATACACGTAATTACCATGGTAACCCATCAATGATTTTAAATCACCATGGCAACCTATCAATGCTTCTCAAGCTCCATGGTAACCCATAAAAATGATCTCAATCACCTTTGTAACCTTCAGAACAATCACTTAGCATGGAAATCCAATAAACATTCTTGATCAATTTAGTAACCTACAAAAAAACAATTATTTGGTAACCCATCAAAGATTCTAAATCACTATGGTAACCTACCAAAGCTTTCAAATCACCAAGGTAACCTATAAAACACTCAGTCACCTTGGTAACCCATCAAAGATTCTAAATCACTATGGTAACCTACCAAAGCTTTTAAATCACCAAGGTAACCTATAAAACACTCAGTCACCTTGGTAACCCATCAAAGATTCTAAATCACTATGGTAACCTACCAAAGCTTTTAAATCACCAAGGTAACCTATAAAACACTCAATCACCTTGGTAACCCATAAAAGACTCAGGATGGCCTTAGTGACCTTAAAGGCCGGTTGTTACCGTGGCAGCAGGAGGACTGGTCGGTGACGGAGCCGATGGAGGACTCCTCTCTGAAGCAGCTGTGCAGTCGAGCAGCGCTGGAGGAGCGGACGGAGCTCGTGCTATAACGACACGCCATGATGCAGGACATAGGAACACGCTCGCTCTCTGCCTACATATAGAGAGCTGCTGCACTGCATTGTGGGATGTCTGGCCTCTCGGACCGCTCCATAAAAGGCCAGGCTCCTGGAATCCACTCCTGGAGTAACGGTCCGACAGATAAGACACGGAAAACTTCTCCAAACGAGCGGGAGACCTCACACAATCACACTCAGATAAACAGCTGAAAATGCATACAACACAATTATCAAACATCTGTTACTGAAACACTACAAGAACTACAAGAAAACCCAGCCAGTGTTTAAGTGATAAAAAGATGATTGTTTGTTTTATTTTGTTGTTATTTATCAGATTTGTTTTTGTTTTGTTTGTTTGCTCTTTCAAAAAAAATGCATAAAGAAATGTAAAAAATGCATAATATATATATATATTATATATATATTCTTTTTGCTTTTTTTATAAATACAGAGAACAATAAAGGGCAAAAGTAATACAAAAAATAAATTCAGACTATTTATTTATCAATTCATATATTCACTGCTTTTATAACTATACATTTTTTAAAGTTTGTTTATGAATGTATACAGGTTTGCTCTTCAATATTTTCAAAACTCAGTGATTATGATTTTCAATATATATAAGATTTCCAGAGAGAAACGTTATAAATACATTTTTAAAAATTATAAAAAATATATATTTTTTTTACTTTATTTAGAACTTTATTTAGAACCCAAACAAGATGCAAAAACAAAAACTGATATTAAAAGAGTGAAAACTATTCAAGCAGTCAAATATTCCTTAAAACAAAAACAAAAGGAAAGGTGTGGAGTCAGACTGTGAAGTACGGTACGTTCATATCGAGGGACTGAAGAAACACTAATTAAGCGCTGAATGAGAGACTTCAGTCCACAGAGAGAGTCATTTCCAGAACACACAAACCTGCAGAGACCCGTGAACCGATCTAATTAAGAGACAAATGCATGTTTAACACACACACACACACACACACACATACAATGACGTCCTGACTGCTGATTTTAGAGAGGAGGTCAATATTTGTCTATTTATAGACACTTAACCTCACGTCACACACACACACACACACACACTCAATGTCGTCTCTGGCCCCGGGAAAGTGTCAGCAGAAGGGGGCCTTCACTCCGTCACAGTCCAGCGACGCGATTGGACGGTTAAATGTGCATCACACAATGGGCAGCATCCGGCCAATCAGAGCATGGAGTGACAGACAACTTAAGACGCTTTTTATAGCGTTTAACCTTAAAAAGAGCTAATCTTCACAGACAGAGTGAAAAAGAGTCCGAGATAAAGGACAATGACAAGGAGAAAGAGTGAGATGAGAGAGATTGAAACTGATATACTGAGAAAACACACACACACACACACACTATCTAAATACTGTTGAAGAATATGTATTTTTATATTTAAAATGTTGCAGGTTTGTGTCTTCATGGTTTCAACAGTCAAATGTAACTTTACTTTCAAGCCTTATAAATAATATTAATTAATTTGATTAAAAACAAGGAAAATGGCTAAGTAAATAAACAAACAACAAAAAAAGAAAAAATAACAATTAAATTAAAATGAAATACAGAAAGTAATAAAAAGGTGAAAATAGTAATATAAAGATAAATTCAGGAAAATAGAAATAAGATGTAATTGTATCATTTTATACATATATATATACACACACATATTATTGCAATCTAAATTTACATTATTTATTTTATTATACTTTAAAATATAATTTATTTCTGAAATGCACAACTGAATTTTCAGCATCATTTCTCCAGTCTTGCTGAAAATACAGCTGTGCATCATATTAATATATTATATTTTGAAGTGTATTAAAACAGAAAACCAATATTAGAATTTTAAATAATATTTTATAATATTACAGTTTTATTCAGTTTTTTTATCAAATAAATACAAAAAAAAAATCAAATAAATACATTCTTGATGAGCACAAGAGACTAAAAAAAATTATAATAATAAATACAAATTAATTTACACTGATCCCAGCAGTGTGTATATATAACATTAGTGTGATTTTTCAATGTGTCATGCAGTATGTGAATCTTTTTTTGAAATATTTAAAGGGCAAAATAAATATTTTATTTATAAAATAAATAAAAAATGATTTATACACAATGTATGTATAATTTTTTATGTACATTTCAAAGATATCCAATAAAAATAATTTGTTAAGAAAAAAAAAAGAATCCCAAAATGCATTTGTAATGTACTTAGAAGTAGATTTTTTTTTTGCCGTATAAGAATTGATGAAATGGAAAATCAGTACAACACATGATGTGTTAGAAATGGAGTCGAAGCGATGAATCATTATTAGACTGTAAGGGACTGTTGGCAAATGGAGTATCAGAGCATTACATAAGAGACTCCTGCGGAGACACTACTGATCATCAACCAGAAACAAACCCCCAGAAAAACCCACTGCAATCACACAACCCTGTGGACCATAGAATTAAGTGTTCAGAATAGTGTGTTGCTATGTGTGTTTTAAAAAACCACAGCAATGTGATAAATAACATTTTAATCAGCTTAGATATTTTCTTACTGGTCCGAGTGAAGTATAAACATTTAAATATATTTAGTTTCATATATATATATATATATATATATATATATATATATATATATATATATATATATATATATATATATATATTAAACATTTAAAAAAATTGCCAAAAAATATAACTTTGATAAAATATTTATGTAAATGTATTTTTCGGGTCATAAATTTTTTTTTTTTTTTTTTTTTTACAGATATATATATATATTTTAAAGCATTTGCTATATATTAAATGCATATTTATATATTCCGAAAACACATTCACATATGTTATATTTGAAGAAAAAACATTATTTGTTTTCTATTCAGAGTGCAGTTTTTCCAAAAAGTTAACACTTTGAACGCTAGTCAGCCTATACTGTAAGATTGGAAATGTATTTTCATGCCCTTACACAAGTTGAAATTAAAGAAATTTTCAATCTCAACCATATATTTCATTGCATTTGACTGTTAACAACATATAATTCAAAATATTATTAACTCATCGTTTCATCTCTTGGTCACGTCCCAAAACCATTCAAGCAGGTGGTTATTAAGCCTCTTATTAAGAAACCTACACTAGATCCTAGTGAACCGGCAAATTTATGACCCATTTGAAATCTTCCATTTATGTATAAAATTTTAGAAAAAGTTGTGTCTGCTTAATTGTACTCCTTCCTGCAAAAAAGATCTTTATGAATAATTTGCACAGAAACTGCACTTGTTAAAATTACAATTGACCTGCTCCTTGCGTCAGATCAAGACTGCATCTAATTTCTAGTCTTCTTGATCTTAGTGCTGCGTTTGACACCATGGATCATTGATTACAAAACTATACAGGTATTCAAGGGCAGGCTCTAAGATGGTTTAGATCCTGCCTGTCCGATCGCTACCATTTTGTTTACTTAAACAGGGAATCGTCTAATTCATCACCAGTAAATTATGGAGTGCCACAAGGATCCGTCCTAGGTCCCCTTCTATTTTCAATATATATGTTGCCCCTTGGTAATATTATTAGAAAATACTGAATAAGCTTCCACTGTTATGCTGATGATACTCAGCTATATATCTCAACGAGACCAGATGAAACTTAAACTAAATTATCTAAACTAACAGAGTGTGTTCAAAATGTAAAAGATTGGATGACCAATAATCTTCTATTAAATTCGGATAAGACAGAGATATAACTTACTGGATCAAGAATATCTTGGATTACAATCTGCATCTAGACGGATGTACTGTTACTTCCTCTACAGTCAGAAATCTGGGTGTTATATTAGACAGCAACTTGTCTTTAGAAAATCATATTTCCCATGTTACAAAAACTGCATTCTTCCATCTTAGAAACATTGCCAAGCTACGAAACATGTTATCTGTTTCTGATGCAGAAAAGCTAGTTCATGCATTCATGACCTCTAGACTGGACTATTGTAATGCACTTCTAGGTGGTTGTCCTGCTTCGTCAATAAACAAGCTACAGGTCGTCCAAAATGCAGCAGCTAGAGTCCTTATGAGGTCAAGAAAATATGATCATATTACCCCAATTTTACAGTCTCTGCACTGGCTACCTATTAAGTTCCGTATCAGTTACAAATTATCATTACTTACCTATAAGGCCCTAAATGGTTTAGCTCCTGCGAACCTAACTAGCCTTCTACCACGCTACAACCCATCACGCACCCTAAGGTCACAAAACGCTGGACTTTTGGTCGTTCCTAGGATAGCAAAGTCCAATAAAGGAGGTAGAGCTTTCTCACATTTGGCTCCCAAACTCTGGAATAGCCTTCCTGATAATGTTTGGGGGTTCAGACACACTCTCTCTGTTTAAATCTATATTAAAAACGCATCTCTTTCGCCAAGCATACGAATAATACATCTCATAATTTTGTGACTGCAGTTGCATATTATCAAATGCACATATTCATTCTTTTGCTCGGGTTGAACACATCATTTTTTTGTTCAGTTGGAACAGCATCTACACTACTTTTTTTCTATTATGTTCTCTGTTTTTTGTAACTAAGAATTGCAGAAGCTTTATTATGCAGCATGCAAAGCGCTATACAAATAAACTTGAATATATATATATATATATATATATATACATATATCATTCATTTTAAGAATTTCAGTTTTCTTTCTAATTTTAGTTTGAGTTTTAGTAATTTTAATGTGCTTTTGTCATTCTTTTTTAAAATATTTGTTTAGCTGTAATTCATAATTTATTTAGCTATTAGATGTAATTTATGTTTAGTTCAGTTTAAGTTTTATTTTAGTCATTTAAGTACTTCAACTTAAATGAAAACCAGAAATAATTTCTTAGAAACACACTTAAGGTCTTTGCATAAAATTTACATTTTACTTTATTTCAGTTTTGTGTGTGTGTGTATACACTAGTTCTATTGTCAAAATCTGATCGACTACAACCCATAATTTCTCAGTGAATCATAGATCTCCATGGTAACACTGGAACATCTGAGAACAAAAAGTGGCCCTTATTGAAAAACTGAAAGTGCTTGACATTTACCGAACGCAAGGTAACCAGGACAAGCAACAGAAACATTACACAGAGACAAAGAAAGAAAAAGGGCCATTCATTTCGTTTTCAACATTAGTGTTATTTTTTCTTGATGTAGACAATATCACACAGTGATAATTCAGAGACAGAAAGAGACAAAGAAAGCAATAAACAAGCATCTTGTGAACGAACCACAGTGTTACTCACTTACTTCAAATTCACCGCAAAAACCACACGTACAAAAATAGAGCAACTCTCCCAAAGTCCTTCGAACTGACCCACATTTACAATTCACCAACACTAGATCAACATTCATTGTATCCGTCTGAGGACGAAAATGCTTTAAAACAGGCAAAAAACAAACATTCCATTTAATAATATAATCAAAATTTATAATAATAATAATAATAGAAAAAACAGCATAACTTGATCGTCGGTATTCTTAAGCATTCTTTGTCATATAAACATTCAGCATTCGTCCGTCTCTTTGTAAACGACGGTAAGTTTTTGACGTAATCAGCAAGCCATGCCAACCAGGGACCGGGGAACAGGCATCATGTGATCAAGACCCAGAATGCAATGGGGCCTGACGTCACATGAGGAGCGGGAAATGCACAACAGCCAAATCCACAAACAGTGCGAAACAACTGGACGTCCAGGACTTCACGCTCAGTCTGGCTCCTGCATGACACATGCATGATAATTAGGGCGACGTCAGTCTTGCGTTCCTCCATTTAATTGTCAAGATGCATTTTTTTCATGAGCCTGAGAATGAAAGATTCATTTTTTTTTCAAAAGAGAAGAAGCAACTGGCGCCCAAAATGTAAATAAGTGGGTGGAGCCCATATGCAAAACCAACAGGTGGAGTCCAAATGCAAATAAGTGGGTGAGTCCATTTGCAAAACCAGCAGGCAGAGTGGAATGCAACTAAGTGGGCGGAGCCTGAATGTAAACCAGTGGGTGTGGTCTGAATGCAAATAAGTGGGTGGAGCCCATATGCAAACCCAAACAGGCGGAGTCGAAATGCAACTAAGTGGGCGGAGCCTGAATGCAAACCAGTGGGTGTGGTCTGAATGCAAATAAGTGGGTGGAGCCCATATGCAAATCAACGGGAAAAGTATGAATGCAAATCGAGGGTGGAGTCCGAATGCAAATAAGTGGGTGGAGTTTGAAAGAAACATGCAATGTTCACTGTTCTTCTTGCTCTTCATCCACCACGTCATCTTCATCGAGTGAGACGATGCCAGACGAAGCCACATCCGATACCTTCCTCCGTGTGGAATATTCTGACGGAAGGCAGACTCCGCCCCTGCATTCCTTACAAGGCATGTCCTCTTCTTCGAACGTCTCGGAAAACGTTTCCAAGCAGCAGGGGGAGTGGCCTCGTCTGTGCCCCGCCCTGTGTAGGCGGGCTAACAGTAGCTCCTCCCCTCCCTGAAGAGCACCGAGTATCTTGGCTGGTGATGTCGGAGGCAGGCGTGTCCGTGTGACGGCCCGAGATCCCCGAAGCAACGGGTTGTCTCTCGTCCAAGTGCACATGCTGGAGCAGAGCGTGTCTGTCGGTGACCCCGGTGACCCCACGGGAGGTGAAAGGTCACCGCCACACCGCTCTCGCTCACACAGGCCACGCCCCCGCAGGTGAGCCCGACACACCTGAGTGTGCAGGAGATCCCGCAGTAATGAGGGTACGAGGACAGATCTGTGAGGAGACCAGAGGTGCATTAGAAATCATTATTTTTTGGAAAACAAGATTAATTTAGTAAATTACTATTAATTTTACCATTATAATATACACATATATATATATATATATTTATATAATTCTAGCTGTACGTGAGATGAGCAGCTTCACTCCCTCCACTATCTCTCTACAGTCTGACGCAGAAGAACACATTAAACTTGCAGGAGAAATGAAATGCTTGGATATCAAATAGCGCCAGAGAGCAAAAACGAGAAAAAGAGAAAGAGAGAGAGATGTTTTCTAAATGAAAGTAGGGCACTAGGACAGTAACGTCTGAGCTGCAATTCTACATTCAGTTTGACGGGGAGAGAAGAGGAAAAATAGATAAAAGAAAGAACGAATATAAAGAGAAGCTGCAATTAGATCGGTGCAGACAAAAGAATAATGACTAACTTCACATGCTTATTAATAAATACATAATATATCTATCTATGATTA